>NC_092871.1:10143799-10277517 GCF_032062135.1 Pyxicephalus adspersus
ATAGAGAAGGGCCCTCATACATTGGTGGTCAATGGTGAAGGCCCTCATACATTGGTGGTCAATAGAGAAGGCCCTCATAGATTGGAGGTCAATGGGGAAGGCTCTCATACATTAGTGGTCAATGGAGAAGGCCCTCATACATCGGTGGTCAATGGGAAAGGCCCTCGTACAATGGAGGTCAATGGAGAAGGCCCTCATACATTGGTGGTCAGTAGACAAGGCCCTAATACATTGGGGGTCAACAGAGAAGCCCTCATATATTGGTGGTCAATAGAGAGTGCCCTCATACATTGGTGGTCAATGAAGAAGTCCCTCATATATTGGAGGTCAATGGAGAGGGCCCTCACACATTGGGGGTCAATGGAGAGGGCCCTCATACATTGGGGGTCAATGGAGAGGGCCCTCATACATTGGGGGTCAATGGAAAAGCCCTTATACATTGGAGGAGGGGGGCCAATAGAGAAGCCCTCATACATTGGAGGGTCAATGGAGAAGGCCCTCATACATTGGGGGGTCAATGGAGAAGGCCCTCATACATTGGGGGGGTCAATAGAGAAGTGGCCTCAGTCCAGCACTACACCAGAGAATTCCAGGGCTTCTCTTCCCCCTCCATTGGATTGCTCTGTAGCAGGACTCTGCTATGGAGAGGGAAGCTGATGATGAAGTTGTCTGAGTCTGGCCAGTTGAGGAGAATTAATGGCAGATCTGTCCTGCCAACCCATATGACAACAGATCACTGCTAGGGCCAGTGTCAATGAAAATGTAATGCAAATTAGTTTTTCATTTTCATATCAATCAACTTGCCGCAGGTTAGAAGATCACCTGCAGGTCAAATACACCTTTTCACTTGGAAGCGTCTCAAACTGATGACTTCGCCCACCTCAGCATAGAGGTCACAAAAATAATTGTTTTTTACATCAGTTATTCAGTGATAAAATCTGAAAGTTTATTGTTGAGATTTCCACGTCCTCTTCGGGGCAGGGTCCTCTCCTCCTCCTGTTTCACTGTCTGTATTCGTCTGTCATTTGCAACCCCTATTTAATGTACAGCGCTGCATAATATGTTGGCGCTATTGTAATACTGTTTAATAAAATCATAATCTCCACAAGCCCGATATCCATCCTCATACGCTCTAACACGGATTTATTGCTGGATGGTTACTGACAACGCATCACTAAAACATGTGATTGTTGCTGCAGAGCTGCTTCTGGAGATCAAATTCCTGGATAAAATGGGGGAAGAAAGTAAAATAGTTAGAAAAAAAAAACGAATCGTCTGCAAATGCAACTTGATCCCCTCTTGGTGATCCTGTTACCACAAAGTCACTTATAGTTTACAGTGTTCTCCCTAGCTTCCTTTAACTGGGCGCACCACCCGGCACTGTTCAGTAACTACCTGGCTGTTTTTCGGTGGTTACTAAAGAGTTAGGTCACAACACAGGGGATGACACCCACCTAATATTTCTTCCCACCCAGCTTAAAAAATATTCTGGGTTGAGCATTGCTTTACTATTTCTATCTACCTTTTAGACAGCCTGTGTTTTTAATATCCAACACTTTGCTGATTCCTGTAAGTATTTATCTGATGTGTGAAATCCGATCCAATCAACATTATAAGGATAAATATTAGGTCTTCATAACATACATTGTTATGTACAACAGTGATCTTTTACCTGGGCGCACCACCCAGCACTTTTCAGGGGCCACCTGTTTATCTTTATTTTTTGCTTGGTTGCTGAATATTTTGGTCACAATACAGGGTCTGCCACCCACCCACAGCTTCTTCCTACCCAGCTTAAAATCATTTCTAGGGGGAACGCTGTACAACACAACCATAGAAAAACGTAGAGACATTCGGTCAGCAGATGTCACTGTTCACATTTTAAAAATCCTAACCAGTAAGACATTTCCATCATTCAGCTTCTAAACACTAAAATCTATTGAACCTATTTCCATCGCTGCTATATAAATTTATACAATAGCTGTCTACTTTTATTTGATTGGAAGCTATTTGAAATTTCCCTATTTATACAGACATGAAAGCATGGGGCTAAATGACGACTGCATGCAATATTTTTTTTTTTCTCCACTTTCTGCATCCCTTATCAGATTACTTAGTTAAAAAATGTTCAAGGGCTTGATAGGGATTAAAGCAGCATGTTCTAAAAAAGAAAGCTTTAAAAGTGATTGGCATATAGCCTTTGATTTGACAGCCAGGAAACATGATAGATTTATGACACCAGATAAGACTTTACTGGTCCCAGCACACTGAATAAAGTGCTTTTCTTCACAGATATCCAGTCTTCCTGACCATTGGCACCCTTCTCTGGAGAGCTGCCTGAAGAATACCTTCTGCACCAGATGAGACGTCTTACTGTGGTCCATAAAAACCTAGAAGGTAAGTGTGTGGAGAGCGGAGTCTTGACAAATTCTGATTTGCTGCCCTGGGTGCAATAACTTTGCAGCAGTTGAAGCAGTACAAGAATCTTTTTCTCCAAAAGCAACTTTCTTTAATTCAGACATTCTACACCCAGCAATAGTTGCTTGTTCGCATTTGTACAGCTTCTGCTATACTCCTGGCACCCCAAGGACCCAGCACCATGCTTGTATCTCCACTTCTGCTCCTGCTTGTTCACCAAACACACAGCGCCTGATTAATTAAATCTGCCGTAGGCTGGAGAGGATTCACTTTCATCTTTTGTGAATCTGAAAGAGAAAAGAATGATGGAGATATATCTGTGGTGCTGTAGCAGCAAAAATTGAAATCTAGGGGAAAACTTTTAGTGAGGACATTTTGGAGGAATTTCCTCCTATTTCCTATCGTGCCTAACCATGCACAAGAAAGCCCACATCCCTACCAACCCCCTGCCACCTTTAAAAATACTTTGCGATAACTGGAAATTTTTGCCTCAAGTTATAATAATAACTTCAAATTGCGGCGCATAATAATGAAAAAAAAAACACTGATATTAATTTAATGACACATTGCAGCACATCAAGTATATGTGTCACAACCTTGAGTTTGACATTTAATATCTGACATGTGGTGTTGAGGCTGTTGTGCTGTGAATGCAGCCTGAAGATACATTTGAATGTGTGCAGAAAAGGGCAACTAAACTAATAAAAGGAATGGAGGAGCTCAGTTATGAGGAGAGATTAGCTGAACTGAATCTATTCTCCCTTGAGACGTATAAGGGGGGATATGATCACCCTGTATAAATATATAAATGGTCCATATAGAGAACTCTCTTCTCAATTATTCAATTTGAGATCATTACAAAGAACAAGAGGGCACTCTTTGTATCTGGAGGAAAATATGTTTAAGCTCCAGAGAAGGAAGGGATTCTTCACTCTGTGTGAAAATGTGGAATCGGCTCCCTCAGGAAGTAGTTTCAGCAATTACTATAGATTGCTTTAAGAGAAAGCTGGATGATTTCTAGAAGCACAGAATATAACTGGGGATTAAGGATTTAAAGTAAAGGTAACAGACTGTTGATCCAGGGAACATCCGATTGCCTCATGGAATCAGGAAGGAATTTTTTTCTTGTAGTAAACTAAACCAGGGTTTTTTTTGCCTTCCTCTGGATCCAGTGGAGGCTTCCAGTATGTTTTTCCCCAGTGGTTGAACTTGATGCTTTTCTTTTCAACCTGATTATGGAATACACTTCCTCTGTTTTTGTTTTGCAAGAAAGCAAAAAGCAAAAAAAAAAATTCTGCTAGCAGGCAGCTCTATATTAAAAATTTGATTCTGCCTAATCTGATAATTATAGCTTCTCTTCCGCCTGCTGGTATTGATTATATCCATTTTCAGATTTGTAGGGGGCGCAGCTTGGAGGGGTTTTCCCTTCATAGTAACTAGGGAAGGATAATATGGGAAACATTTAATAGAGAGTAACTGCATAGTCAGAGTCCTTTCATCAAGCAGTTATTAAAATTTGATTGATGGTTCTCTGGTTATAAGTCATTGGCTGCTCTAACCAGTTCAATGTGTGCTGTTAAAGCTAAATTGTGGGAAGGACAAGGATTTACCCTTGCAGTGAGTCCCCCCTCATCATTAGCTGCTCGTTCTGCCTAAAGGATGATGATAAATAAGGATTTTTACTTTATTATATACTTATATTATATACCGCAATCTCACAGGCTTCATCTCTATCCTCCTAACCTAAACAGACAGCAGCGGAAAAAAACAACTGTTCTCACAGTTCATCTTTAGTTTATAGAGCTTGGTGTTAATTTGTGGCAACTGTGCTTTCTATCTTCCTGCCTCATTTTCTATACAACTACTGTATTGGTCCCATCTACCTTAGATTGTAAGCTCTTTGGGGCAGAGTCCTCTCCTCTTGTGTCACTGTCTATATCTGTCCATCATTTTCAATCCTTATTTATTGTACAGCACATCCTAATATGTTGGTGCTATATAAATACAGTTTAATATTTAATAATCCTGTCCCTGGTACTGGACTGAGAATTGCCCCCGCT
The DNA here is from genome assembly GCF_032062135.1 of Pyxicephalus adspersus. Lineage (NCBI taxonomy): Eukaryota > Metazoa > Chordata > Amphibia > Anura > Pyxicephalidae > Pyxicephalus > Pyxicephalus adspersus. Next base: position 10,148,278 of record NC_092871.1, read on the forward strand.
GTTTACTCTTTTATATAAAGTTTCCTACATTTTCCATCCGAAGTGTAACAAAAAGCTGCCAATTCCACAGTGAACATAATATCTGGCCTACAGGAAATTAAGAGAAGGAAAGAAGAAAAATAATTCCAGCGCTATTTAAATATCTTCAAAAATATCGAGGGTGGGAGTAACATTTTTATCTGCTTTAATTTCTCATATTAGCCAGACTTTTATCATGGACTATGCCATTGTTAGCACTTAAATGGCAATGAATGGTCCACAGTCCTTTGTCACACACGTGGGATCATTCACTAATTATCAGCAACTAGATGAGTGATTTCTATTTATTGATATTGTCTTGATTTTTCTTTTATTTAAAATGCATTTGAATCCATTTACTGCAGAATGAATTATTTCCTTATCAAAACTGAAATGTGCTGGACATTTGACAATGAAAAATTGCTGGACATTTTTCAGTGTGTGTGCCCATCCTTTATTACTTCTTGCATATTAAAGTTTAAAACACATGGCTAGTGATACACTTATAAAATGCAGGAAAATGGTTAGACTGGGCTTCCTTTACCAGAAATCAAAAGATCTTTACTTGGTGGTTTCAGTCATATATGCAGATCCTTAAAGCAAACCAAAATCCATAGTGCCCTGCAAGTTTTTTTTGTAAAACAATGAATGTGTCTGTGTGTGTATATATATATATATATTCATATTCTCAGCTAGGTAAAAAATTGACCCGTTTATTGCTTCACTTTTTGTTCTGCAGGATCTTGCCATTTTAGATGAACGGTGTAGAGTCAGAATGAGACCATCTGAAACCCCATCATCTCGCCGAAAGTCACGGCCTCCCAAGAGGGTGACTCCACCTCCACCATCTCCACGTAAGAATAAGATCTACAATATTCAGGAGCTTACACAGGGTTAGAAAAGGTTACCAACATAGGAGCGGAGAGACGCAGGAACCCTGAAGGGTAAGTATACTTGGCAGAGGATTTTGCCATAAGAGTATTTGCCACTTTGCTCATTTGAGACATTGGGCCTGATTTATTAAAGCTCTCCAAGGCTGGAGAGGATACACTTTCATCATGATTTCTGTATCACTTTATTAATCTCTCAGGTAGGATTTTGGGCTGAATTTTCATTGGCAACTGTTAAATGTTTTTCACTCATGAATAATCTTTAATACTATTGAATTATGGACTTCAGATTGTTTGGAAATGGTCCAATAAGCTTTCCCAGATTGATTGCTAGTTGCTTCTCTTAAGATCATTGCTGATGTCGATCCTCCTTAACACACACCTGAATGCTGCAGACTTGCAAACTGACAACATTTCTACTTTTAAAAAAGTGGTCACACTTCTCTATGATCATTAGTGCATTTGATTTACAGAACCTGGCTGCTACTTACCTTTTAATTACTGTGGAAGTGGTAAGGGTGTACTTAATTTTTCACACACTGCTTATGCATTTTTACTTAGCCTTTGTTAAATAATGCCATAGGGTAGTATGATATCTGTTGTTAATCTGACATTGTGCTTACCTTATTTTAAGTATGATGTTTTCTCCCGGTATGTCCAACCTTAGAATTGTAAGAGGGTGTACTGTTTTTTTTTTCTCATGACTGCTTACCATCTTTCTCATGACTTTGTGTGTTTGTATGTATGTACACCGTGTTAGTACTGAATTGGACCCCCTTTTGCCGTAAACCTTCATATCATAGATTCAAGAAGATGTTGTAAACTGTTCTGGGGGATTTTGGTCCATATTGACCAATATGTGCAAGAAATATCCCCCAAACCATTACACCACCAGCCTGAACTGCTGAGACAAGGCAAGATAGATCAGTGTCTTTAGTGTTTGGCATCAACACCATGAACTAAAGCCTGACACTAACAGCCGTGCCACATTCAAAGTCATTTAAATTCCCATTCTGATTCTCAATTAGAACTTCAGCAGGTCCTCCTGATAATATTCTCATCCTTTGAGTTTCTGCCATATGATTGGCTAATTAACTGTGTGTTTCCAAGAAATTGGAAAAGGTACAGGTAGGTTAGTATAAATAGTTAGGATTTGCATACACTTTGTTTTTCAAGGATCTTAGTAATTCAGTTTTAAAATGCAGGACCGGGACCGAGCAGAGAAAGTGCCCCCCGCAGACGGCAACGGGTACATCGTTATCGGCCAGGAACACGAGCGCTCATGGAGATAAGAAAATATCAAAAGTCAACAGATCTGTTAATAAGAAAAGCTCCCTTCGCCAGACTGGTGAGTGTATTGTTTTTGGTTTAAAGGGGGTGTACAGGGAGATACATTTAGGTGTGTAATATAAAACATTTTTAGTATTCACACTCATCACTTAGTTCACCAGGCTCCACCTTTTTATCTTGGTTGCTCCGGATGTTCTCCCTGACGTAATTCCAAATATTGGTACTTTTCTCCTGAGATTGTGTCCCATCGCATTTCTTCAGCCTTACCTTGTCTTTTACCACTGTTATAGGAGATCACGAGGATTGCACCCCCCGAAATGAACTTGTTTTTGCATAGCATTTTTTTCTTACATTACCTGCTGAGGTATAGATTGCAGTATTCTCCCCAGAAACTTTTTTTTTTTTTTATAGATTGCAGTATTCTCCCCAGAAACTTTTTTGTAGGCTGAGTGGTAAGAAGCTGAAAGCGGGTGATGGTCCCTGCATTGTGACCCAGCTTTTCAGTAACCATCCAAAAGTTGGTTTGTATGGTAACTGAAAAAGTGCCGGGTGGTGCACCCAGCTAAAAGGGCTGGGGAAGACACTGAATTGAGTGCTTTTAGCCAACTGGAGATGCTGATCTAACATCTGAGAAGCTGTCAACCAGCAGCAGTCTTGGACTTTTAGATGTCTACAGAGACCTGTCTTTTTAGGTAAAAAAAAATTAAAATGCATGTATATTAATATGGGCAGAGTGTTGTTAAAATAAATGATTTAGCAAAACAACATTGTCTTTTTTAATATATAGAACACAGAATTCATTTTAAAGAATTGTGTTGTAGCTAATGGCTCAGAATAACAGACAGGTACCTAGAATCTTCATCAGATCAGTAATGGTGCATTTGAAGATTGTGAGGGTTAATGTGCATTGAACAGCATGTGAAATGAAATTTCCGAAAGACCAGGGAGAGCTCCTGGTTGTAAAGAGCTGGGGAGAGAGGAGCAAGCTGTATGAGCAGCAGAGGATTCCTCTTGGGACAATGTTTGGAGATCAGCCAGGAAATACATAAATTGTGCACAGTAAATACCTCCCCTTTTTATTTTAACCTAGGTCATGTATATGTTATCATTTTCTTTACTATTTGTTTTATGTGCAGGTAAGAGAAGTCTGCATGGAGTATACTCGTGGCATGCCATTCATGTGGCAAAGTATGGCAATCATGGCATTACAAGAGGTCAGTCTTTGTGAATTCTTCCAAGTATTGGATATAGTGCAGTGTTTAACCCAGAAATATTTTTTAGGTGGGTGGCAGCCCATGTATTGTGACCTCACTCTTCGGTAACCAGCCAAACAGCCTGGTAGTTACTGAAAAGTACTTGGTGGTGTGCCCAGCTAAAAGGAGCTGGGGAGAACACTGGAGTGGGTAAGTTAGAGCCTCTATGAGGTTGGTGGGATGCACTCCTGAAAGGTAGGACCAGTTTACATATACACACTGTAGGAATATGCTCATTGCAGCAGTCACATAGTAGCGTGCATGGTGTGTGAAGCAGTGCCATTCATTTTTAATTACACCTCAAAGCACATTCAGAGTACATGCTGCTGCACTGCAGGGGTACACACTGAGTTGCCCATGGAAGAGGAATTATCCAGTAATGAGTTTTACAGTATCCAGTAAGAGATTTAAAGAGCGTGTTCTTGTTCTGTGCACTGGAATAAAAAATAATCTCCCCAAAGAAAACCATTTTTCGATGAGCTATATAAAGCTCAATCTCTTTTTCTGCCCATACCCTGCAGAACTAAGAGAAAGTCCAAGAATGAGGATTTTAGGCAAGTCACTAAACGGATGGGGAAAGACCAGCCAGGTTCAATAGCAGGATCTTCTAAAAGCAGACAGTGCTACTTGGTGGCATAGCCTGCAAGGAAGTTTTGTGGGCATCAGTCACACCGCACATTTGCAATGTTCTGTGGTGTTTTGTCTCCATTGCAGGAAGTTCCTTCTCTCAGCACAGATTTTTCTTGGATAACTCTGTTTCCCTTTCACTCTGCAACAAAAGTAAACTCTGGCAGGTGCTAAACTATAAACTGCTTTGGCTACTATACTACTATCAATTTATTTTAGATTTAAAGCTCCTCTGGACAGAGTCCTCTCCTCCTTCTATGTGACTGTCCCTGTCTGTCTGTTACCTGCAACCCCTATTTAATGTACAGTGCTGCATATTATGTTGGTGCTATATAAATAATGTTTTATAATAATCATAATAGGTTCCCCACAATCATTCTGTTCTGCCAGTAGATTCAGTCAGTCATTGTTTAACCTCCCTAGCGGTCTAATTCCGTTTAAATTTCCATGCAAAAAGCAGTACATTTTTTTTCATAGAAATTTATTATTCATTGTAGGCTATAATTCTTACATAACTCACCGATATTTAATATAAAACTTTAAATACCAAAACACAAAAATCTGTTAAAAAAATGTTAAACATGTAATATAACTGTACAGTAGCTTGTATAATATATATATATATATATATATATATACACACCGACCTCACCAGTAAACCCCAGAAATCAACGCTGCATTCGCCGGCTGGAGATCAGAAGAGCAGGAAGTTCCCCAGGACCCTGGGGGCATCAGCAGGATGCCGGGGCACAGAAACAGAACAAGGTAAGTGGGTTTTTTTTTTTTTTTTTAAGTTAAAAGCCACCCAGAGTGTGACTTGGGAATACTGATTTTTGCCTCAAAAATCTTCCCTGAGTCACACTTAGGATTACCGCTGGTGGTGGTGGGGGGGGTTAATGGTACCCAGCATCATTCATCCTGGAGGAATGAAGACATCTTGTGGGTACCAGTTGTCCTAGACCTGTTGCCTGTGCATCACCACAGCTCTAAATTGTAGTATAATGCTGTGAGCAGTGCTAAAATGAGCTCCCTGTGACCAAATGACTGTTTTGTTCTATTTTTATGAGCAGGCAGCTGAAGCCTTCCTGGTGCGACTCTTTGAAGACTCTTACCTATGTTGTCTGCACGCCAAAAGGGTCACCCTGTTTGTCCAGGACATGCAGCTCGCCCGACGAATCCGAGGAACACATGAAGGACTAGGATAACCTCACCTCCTTTTATTCAATGTTCTTATCTTTCATTTTAAATTTGGGTTTTAAGAATAAAGTAGATTTTCTACTTTCTTTAACAGATCATAAACCAAGCCTTCCTCACACAGTATAAGGGCTACCAGCCTTAGCTTGTCTTTTATGCCATGAACTTTACCAAGCCAGGTGAGGCAATACAAAACAAAATTCATTTGTTCCATCAGCTGGAGATATATAGGTTACAGGCCAGTAGTTATTTTTCTGTATATATGATTTCCTGTATATTTTTAAATTAAGTTTTCAATGGCTGGTCTGCTTTGTGTGGTCTTGACTTACAGAACTTGTGAACTGTGGGTTACTCTCAACAATGTGGATCATTCTTCAGTCAGGGGGTCAGTTTTAAATGTTAATATTTTTTCAGAGAATCTGCTTTTGTAAAGTTTTCTAAAATAAAAATGTCTGTTTTTACATTATATTTTTGATCTTTGATCCTTGGCTCATATATAATGGTGTTTAAAAAGACTTTTACGTAGCTCTTTCAGGGAAAAGTCACAGCCTCATCAAGTCTTCACAAACGCTGATTTATACTATGGATCCCGGCCCTGCATGCTCAACTTTTAAATGTCACAAAAAGGAGGAAGAGGGATTTCCAAACACTGGTGGCTAATGCTCATCTGCCTCAGGCTCTTCAGCACCCCCTAGTGCCCAGGATTCAGTTCTTCCACGAAGGGTGTATATAAAATCATGTTCAACCCCGATTGGGCCGGGTCCCTTGTATTTGTAATAATAAGTAATCTGACCTTTTCTCTAATTAGATTACTACACCGACCGGAGGGGGGTTTAACCAAGTTCTACTAAATTTACTTTCATATTGGTTCCTTCAGTCTATCGTACAACAGAGAAACATATTGCAAGGAGCTTTAATACTTAATTCATATAAAAACACAAGTTTAAATGTAAATTTTTGCAGCATTTTCCTATTTTCTGTGAATTTGTTCTATTCACAATGTCACTTCGGTATATACTTTAATACAATCCAATCTGAATATAAACCCAGGTTCCTGCTTTTACCTTAAAACAGGAAAATTTCATTGGGCTCTTTTTATAACACAGTGAATACCCTTGTTGGTATAAATTATTGCCATTAAAACACATTGACCTGAACAATACCCACAATGGGAGGTTTAAGGGAATGTTGGATTCTGTTTTATAAATAGAGCCCACTGACTCGATTATAAACCTAGGGAACAAAATGCTGAAGTAAATCTCTAACATTCAAAGAAATATTCAATAGAAACTACAATAAAAGTGATGTAAAAATACATCCATGTTGTTATTTTTAAAACCTTTAAATAAGGGGGATAAATTAAAATCACAAACAAGTTCTGAGACTTTTTATGTTTACTTTAGAGTCTGTTTTATTTATTTATTTTTTTAGTTGAGATCTTTGTAGTTAATGATCTATAAATATGGCAAGAAAATAGACCAAAGGAAAACAAAATATATTCGATTATATGGGGGGAGAAAAAGGTGCAGCTCATTTTTGCCCTGATGCTTCTATATTATTTCATTCTTAAATAGGCAAGTTTCTTGGGAATTGGAACAAAAGTTTTTGATGTTTTGTTAAAGCAGAACTAAACTTACACAATAAAAACAATTACAAATTGAGACCCTTTATTGCAGAAGGGCCAGTCAATGTCACTTTTCTAATAATAAAATAATTTTATCTGCCTGATCGCAAATTTTTGCAATCAACCCCCCTCCATTGTGGGTGCTGACATCTTCACTCAGCCCTTCGGTGGATTCTGGATCTTTGACCAACTTAACTGGCAATGCTGGAAAGATGAAAATCACAATGCATGCACACTGGAATTTATTATTTCCTAGCAGCCAGCTGTGCCAGTAATATACACTGAACTGAGCATGCTTAGTTCAGGGTACAATAAAGAAATGATTTGAACAGGCAGGTGAATTTGTTTTAAGGAAGAGACAAGCGATCATGAACCTCCTGCTCACATTTATCTGTTATTTAAAGCAGAACCTAACCCACGATACACTTTTGTCATTGGTTTAAGACAAAGAGCTGGGGAGTTCTGAAGTGGCCAGATATGATTCCAGATCTAAATCCCATAGAACACCTGTGGAGAGATCTAAAAACAGCAGTTGGGAAAAGGAACCCTTCAAAACAGACCTGGAGAGGCTGGCAAAGGAAGACTGATCCAAAAGTCTAGTAGAGATGTAAAAGACTCATTGTTACAGAAAGCGATTAACATCAGTTATTTCTTACAAAGGGTGTGCTACTAAGTATTAAGTTGAGGGTGCCAATAATTTAGTCTGAGAGATTTTTGACATTTTGTGTGGAATGCCTTAGATTTTTATTTTATTTCTCTGCTTTTTTGTGTTCTTTCACTGTCAACAAAAGAAATAAACATAATACCAAAGCATTCGTAATTGAAGCAATTTCTTGTAGAAGTGGAGCATTTTCTGACAAATCCAAGGGTGCCATTCTATAATATATGTAGGGAAAATAAATGTAAGCCGCTTCACTCTATTCTGTGCCACGGCTATCGCTTGCCCCATCTCTCCTTGACTTTTTTTTTTTACAATGAAACTGTTACTGACACCAAGGTCCCCTGTCACATCTATCAGATGAGGAGATAATGCAGGAGAAGGTCAGGGCTCCCTCTGCTCAGAGATGATTTATTTGTTTTTGGATCATCCATACGCTGGCTTTGTTTTTGCAGACCAATTTGTAACTCATGAAGAATACATAAGGCTTGCCTAAAACAATTTACGTGAGCCCACCTGAAACTAAAACCTCTGGGGGACCCTGTTGCAGAGGTTTGTGTGTATATATGTGCATATATTTTTTGTGATAATGTTATGTAAAGCTAGAACCCACAAAGTGCAATGAGAACTCTCTTAGATGGACAGAGACAGTCAGAAGATATAGGATTGTCCAGATGGAATACCCAAGAGTTGCAAGAAGCCCGGGGCTCATCACACTCCAACTATGAATAAATATCACTCTTGGGTGGACGGACCCTTTACATTTACAGTGATTTGTGCATAATGTATGGAGATAAAGAAGGAAGATCAGGAAGTGATCAGAGGATAAACACCCACTGTGTGCTAATCAATGGCTGAATAATCAAAGATTGTTCTTTTATACCAGGGGTGCCCACACTTTTTTGGCTTGTGAGCTACTTTTAAAATGACCAAGTCAAAATGATCTACCAACAATAAAAACGTGCACGCTGGAGTTTATTTTGAAAGGCAGGGCTCCGCGATCTACTTGCATTGCCTTTGCGATCTACCGGTAGATTGATATCCACCTGTTGGGCACCCCTGTTTTATACAATAGCTGCATGGATACACAGGAAACCATATGTATCAAAGTAGATCTGAACCCGAACTGAATGACACTTAATGTGATAAAGCTCTGTGTGGCGTAACAATTGCCATGTTTTTCTTTTAGAAAACACTGTTTTTAACTTTCTTTAAGCCTTTGTTGTAGCTCCATGCTAGTTCAGTGCTTCATAGGCACTCTGTCCCCAACTAGGTGCACATTATTACTCTGAATGGCACCCCAATGGTGACCACAGCGAAAACATTCACTGCAGCTTCAAAATGAACAAACCCTTCACGGCGGAGTCACCAAATTTTTTGAAAAGATAAAAAAAATTCAAATGCAATTAGACAAACAGATAAATACATAGATGACCTACATATATGTATAAAAAAAACATTTTACCTGCCCAAAATAATTTCTCAGTCCTGAAATATATGCAGCCCAACTTTGTATGATGAGGCATTTTTTTAGGGCATTTTTTTTAGGAACGGATACAAGTGATAGGTGATATACATATGTATATATATATATTTGAGCCTAAAAAAAGAAAATTTGCCTATGTGAATTCAGAAAACTTTAGGGATACTAAATGGGTAATGTTTGTTTGCTTTTCCCCTAAACACTTATTGGTTAGTTATAAGTAAGGTGGTGGTATATATTTTTAGTTGTGTTTTTTCTACACATAAGTCACTTTGAACGTATAAAAGTTTGTAGGATGCGTACAGGCATAATGTACATTATTAAGGATTAAACTTCAGTTAGATCATAAGCACATGTTAATGGGTAGTCACTTGCATGGAAGTGAGGTAGTAATAGAGAATTTCTTTAATGTCCAATGAGCACTTTATTATGGGGTTTATAATTAATATATAAATGTTGGCTGTGTAACTTGATTTAATCGGGAGTTAGGGTTGTATGTATTATTGTTTGAGGTGACCTTTTCTGACATTTTCAAGAAACACTTAGTAAACGGATGCAATTTTGGCTTTCTTTACACACAAGCATAGGCTCATCAATAGAGAACAACGAACTGCTCAACCTTTTCAGCATCATTACTGAAAAACTTTATGGTTGATGATGTCATCTGCTTTCTCCGGTATCCCTCTCTTCTTGCCTCCCTTCCCATCTATGTGAAGAGAGACATCTCATATGTGAGTAAGATATATATCTTACTCACATATGAGATGTCTCTCTTCACATAGATGTATACATGCTGTAATTTTTGTGTAAATATTCGTGGTTTTTGGAAAAAAAAATTCTGATTCTTTCTGATTGCACAGAAATTTATTTGGATGTATATACTTCATAAACTGCCGTTAAAGTCCTTCTTCTGTCCTTTTTCCAAATATCTGTTGATCTTGGGATGTGGCAAGTGTACTTTAACTGAGTTGGCTGTGGAATGTTCTGTATGTTTATTGCATCGGTTTCTGAGTACTTCTGCACTAGAGGTAATTTTGGAGCAAACCCTTTGCATCATATATATATATATATATATATATATATATATATATATATATATATATATGATGTATTGAGATCTGCCTGGAGTTCCTGGAGGTTTTGGTGGTTTAGGTTTGTAAGGGAAAATGATGTCAGGGATGTCAATGTTATAAGAGACATAATTTTCCCTTATAAACCTAAAATGCCCAAATCTTCTGGCTGAACTAAAACTCAACCCAGGACACAAGTTGATGATTTCTGATGAACTCAGGATAAAAAAGTTGTCTATTCCTAGATCAGCCCACAGCTGCCCATAATGTTATAGCCTTCTCTTTCTAAACAGTAATGTCTTCCTACAGCCCCCCCTGTGTCTTCTCCTTTATTGAGGCATTATGCAGAATTCTTGGTGGAAAGGTATGGGCCAGGTGACTGGTAGGTTAAGAAACGTTGGGTAAATCATGTAACAGCTGACATTTATTTGGCATATGTTTTGTTTTTTCCTAACCCCCATCTTCAATTTATTGTATTTATAACTGCGTCTCCATTTTTCTCTATAACTTCCTAAAAACAACCCAGCACCCTGATGTAGCCATTGGGTTGGCTTTTGGGAAGAGTTATGCAAATATTAGAATGTCTTGATGGGTGGATGACAGTCTGGAGGGCAGATTTAGTTTTTTACAAGGTGTCATATTTATTATATTTTCTCTTTCTGTTTGTTCTGTGACCTTTCAGTCATCACATCTCCTCCCCTCTCCAGCTCTCGGCCCTCCCAAGGTTCTACTCATCCCCCCTATACATATACTCCATCAGTCCCTGGATTCTGTGTGTCACTATGGTCCTGTACCTCCTGCTCCCTCCTCTCCTCCTCCTGGTCTGTCTGTACTTAAGATGTTCACCATGGAGAGTCCCCAGAACAGGGCCAACTTGCAGAAAGTACCCCCCACGTCCCTTGTCTCTACCATTGCTGGGTAATATGTTTGATCTAGGGCACTCAGATCTACCCCGCCATCTCCTGCACCTTTCCCAGAAATACGGTCCCATCTTCCGACTGAGCTTCTGGGGAAAAGGTAGGCATGCAATGCAGTGTATGTTTGTATAAAGTTTGAAAATTGTTCATGTAGTATTCTGGTATTGGTGTAACATTTGTAGGAATGTAGGAAATTATTTACTGGCTTTTCAACACAGCATTTTACTGCGTGCTGCTAAAGCGTAAACCATACATAGAATGAGAAGGTTGCAATGGTTTTCTTTGCATGTGTCTGAAGCTTTGTGTCACACTGTAAATGATAAGCTTTGCTGATGCATAGAATTACATAATGATTAGGTATTTTCACCGAAGGTTCTCCCAAAGCTTTACCCAAAATTTACACATCTACAATACCAAATCCAACACAAAATATACACTTTTTCCAATAAGATTTTATTAGAAAATGTGCCAATTAAATTTTACCTATAATTTATGTATACATTTCCTATGTCAGTCAATGGTAAGCTGCAATATTTTTATTTTTGTGTTTCAATACACTATAAATTGTGTGGAGTAAATGCAGCTAATGCAGTAATTCTGTACTTAAAATAGTTTGGGCTTTAAAGAAAGCTGACGGGAAAGAAGTAGTCTTATTTGTTGTATTTTGAAACTTTTGTAGTTAGGCAGTCTGTGTGATCTATTAAACTAAATCTGAGGATGGAAATCCTTTCACTAGCTCCAGATAAGAGCATTGACATGGCCTAGCATTCACCCTTTGCTGTTTTTGTTCTGTTCTTTGAATAGACATCGTTGTGTTGAACAGCGTCGGGTTAATCCGTGAAGCTCTCATCAAGAACTGGGCTGATTTTGCTGGGAGACCCAAGAGCTACACTGGTAGGTACATCCAATTTGAAGGTCTGCTTCTGGCACCCAAACACCATTCTTGTATTAAAAAATTTGTCTGGTAAAATATAAATATAAGGTCATGATGTTCCTGGGAGCAGGGAATAAATCCTGACTGACCTCTGTACATCATTAGCTCAATGATTCTTCATTCATATAAACCTCTTGGTGAGTTTTTGATCCCTTGGAGCTCTTTATCCTCTCACTGGCTAGACGATTTTCTGTAGAGTGTAAAAGCAGACAATTTGTTTGGCCCATGTATGGTACCCAAGATAACTGAATCTTAAAATTCCTCTAAAAAGCCGTTTTCAAAGTTTTTAATATGAGGGAACTCTTGGAAACACTTTCAGGTCTTCGGGGAACCCCTTCTGTAATTACTATATCCACAGATACACAGTACATTAGTGTGGAGGTAGGAATCCTTCTACATTGCTGACCAGTGGGAAGAATGTCATGAGATGCACCATTACTCATGGAACCCCTAGTAAGCACTGGAGGAAACCTAGGGTTTCACAGAACCCTGGTTGAGAAACTCTGCTTTAGAAAGTGTAATTATAGGACCAGAAACAGTCTAAGCAAGCATTACACCTTTATAAATGCATCCTTTTTGTCTTGTGCCCTGTGTATGTGAAACTGCTGTCAAAACGACCATTTTTTTATTGACCATTTGTTGTGAGCAAGGAAGAGGTAGATCTAAATTGTTTTTCTATTTTTATCAACAGACCTTAATATGACCATTTCACTCCTTGGCATTAACAATTCCTTAGCCAACAAATGTATGGTTTGTGAGATACTAGGAAAGTGTTGTGGTATACGCTTGGAATATCGGTGTAGAGACGTTGGGCCATTCATTGAAACCATCCAACGTGCAGCACAAATGTAGATGGGTGTACATCATGTCGAGTGTTTATCATTTAATGATTACCAAAGATTGTAATCGGTCTACAAGTAGACTAAAAGCCCCTTCTCATATAATCCAGATATTGGAGTTGACTGCATGTGACTCCAGATATTTTATAGGTTTTGTGTCTCCCCTGTGATTCAGGTGACCTGATATCTTTTGGTGGAAAGGATGTGTCACTGGGGGACTACACCGCCGTCTGGAAGGTACAGAGACGTCTCACACATTTGGCCCTACAGAAAAGAGTGCGCCGTGGCCTGGACAACCTGCTGGAGGAGGAGGCCAGGAAGCTGTGTCAGGTGATGGTTTGACAGGGAATGGTAAATGTTGCGCCTATTCTTTAAGTATATCTGCAAAATTCTCAAAAAAAAAACCCAATGGGAGCTGCTGTCTCCCAACATCCAAATATCATGTCAGTTCCAGTACGTCAAAATGTGTTGATGCCCTGAAAGTTCTGCAGCCAGGAGTCAGATAAGTGACTATTTTATTTTGTATAGTCCGGGGAAAGGTTGGGGCTTGTGTAACAATATTATTGCCGTTTGTACTCTATTTAGAAAGATTTGCAAGAACTTCTCTTAAGACAGAAAATTTATTAAAAATCTCCCTGGAATCTTCTCAGCAGGACTTTTTTTTGTATGGGCATCAGAGGGATAAGAGTGGAGAAAATTCTCATAGAAATAAATAAGAGGATCAGAAAGGTCCAAGGAAGGACTGGGCATGGGGGCATTTACCCCGGGGCCTCTTTTATTAGGCTATGTTGGGCTGGTGGCCCTGAGAGGAGACACTTTACCGGTCGTTCATTGATCACAGCAAGAGCCGCTGCCAGGGTCACATGCCGGGCATAATATTGTTATCTGCTGTCTGTTAAGACCTGAGATCACAGCATCTAACAGATGGAAGTCTTCAAACCTCTGCTCTAAAATGCCATGAGGTTAAATGAAAAAAACTGTAGGTAAGTCGTTGCTGCAAAATGTGTGATTTTTAAATAAACCATGTCTTTTAGGAACACCTACCCTTCACTATGCCAACCAATCCATAAACCTCCATGGCATATTTTACATAATATACTTCTTTATTGGAATTTACTCCCTACCCAGGCCCCGCCCTACTGCTTCGGTCAGGCGCTACTGCTTCAATTATCTCTTTGTGGATTTTCTCCTGATTTGCCCCCATAAAGGGCAATATGGTTTATGTTGGTCCCACAATCCAAAGTTTTCCACTCTTCCATTGGCCACAGCAAGGATGAGCAGGAGGATGAACTCCTAACTAGACAAAGTCATGAAATGATGGTTATCCCTGTTGGAGTCCCCAAGGTCTATAGAAAGCCAAGGGTCAATAGGCCCATAAGTAAAGTATTATTTTTGTGTGGATTGACTTTTAGGGTATGCTGTTATGAAGAAGCAATGCAACAGTCCAATAGGATTATAGAATATTGTCTGTGAGTGGGTATGGTTTGGATATCAACTGACCATGGTTGTTCTTTCTCTCCAGGATTTCCGCAAGCGACTTGGGGATCCGATAGATGTAGCTGAGGAGTTCTCTATGCGCACATGTAGGGTGATTGCAGTTATGACATTTGGAACCGAGGTAAGAATTACAACTGTTAAATCTACTGATAGTGAATTGCTTTTATTGTCAGAGAGGGGGAGACAAAATTTAGGGAATCATGGGAAAGAGAACAGAGGATAAGGCATTGAGAAAGTTCAGGCACTCTGTGATCGTTTCCACTACTGAAAAGACATCAGAGCAGACCTCAGCTTTAAATAATCTGTATATAGGTGGCTATGATTTCTTTTATCAGGATCTCTGCAGGATTTCTACAGAGATCCAAAACCTCACACCTATATGTGTTTCTGAGTGTTTCAGGCTTCTAGACCCCCTTGTATGCATGTTCACTGAAATAATGTGTTGTCATTTGTCTAGAAAGTCTTTGACTTGTTACCATTTCTGATACAGACAACATGTATTAATGATTTTCTTTTCCAGACTGAAGAACTAAACAAAGTAAATGTTTAAAGACTTAATAACTAAACATATGCATTAAAGACTAATTAAACATTGACATTGTGCTAAATATAGACTTCTGATGAGTTGTGATAAAAGGTAAATGTATATAGCAGGCATGCAAATTCTATCTCATTTATCTTTCAGTGTGAGCTCTCAGATCCGGCATTTCAGGAGATCCATCAATGTATATCTAATGTTGTGAAATTATTTGAGGCTCCAGCTGTCAATGTGTTGGACTTTATCCCAATTCTCAGGGTGAGAGATAAACATAAATTTATACAATAGACCTAAACAAGAGGCATTTTATGAGTCTGCCTCCACCCCCCGTATGTATGGGAAAGCTATGAATCTCTCCCTCTTCCTTCAGGGATACAATAACAATAGAAGGTTATGACTCTGTCCTTCCTCCTGCAAGGTGACAAACAGAAGAGGGTTGAGTCTGTTTTTTAAAGGTGTATTGGGGTGGGCATGCCGTGCCCTCACTTTTTTTGGAAATAGGCACGCATTCCCACTTTTATTTTGCAAGTAATTCTCTTGTGGTCTGTGGCTCTGGCTGGTCTGCCCCCCGCCTGCGGGGTAAGGAGAGAGCCCCCACTGAAGGGAAAAACATTGCTGCCCGCCATGTCTCCCGTATGGAATTGCAGGATCAGGGTGGTGGGCAGGTTGTCTCCATGAACACCCCAATGGGGGGGTTCTGGTATCATGACATCACATAGACAGGGCTATAGTGGGGCGGGCATGTTTACCGCACCCCCTCTTCTTTTTTTTACGACTAAACCCCCTCTGTTCTTTTTCCTGAACGTAACCTAGCTGTGAATTGGTCCCACTTCCTGTAGGGTGGCACAGGCAAAAGAGAACTAAGTCTGTCCATTGCCTGCGGGGTGACTCAGATGGAAAGAAGCTTATGAGACAGAACAGTCTGGAGCGGCCACGTGCAAGGAGGTGGGCGGAAGGCAGCCATGACCAGGGGGCTAAAGGAAGCATAGGGAGTTTGAATAAAAGGAAGTTTTTGATGGGTATTGTGAGAAGGTAGGGGATTGATTGGAAATTTGAAAATGGGGAGGATAAGGTGTAGGTTAAAAGAGAAAGAGAAAGAGAAAGTAGGAGGAAGTGAAAAAGTGAGGGAGCAAGCTTCCCTTTCACCCGCCGTATGGTATAGCTAAGGGGTTGAAGGTTGGGGTGTGGCAGAAGGGAGGACCATCAAAGGTGTGGAATCTCCAAAAGGTTAGGGTAATTGGGACCACCAAATCAAGGAGGGGCTGTAAGTAGAATACTTGTTTTTGAGTCGATGGGCTCTGTGGCTGACAACAGAAGTGATGGTTTTGGGCTGCTCCTTCCAGTGCTATAGTGTGGTGAGCAGCCTCTCCGAGGGTTTGCAACCATGAAGTTTTGAGTGAGGAACAGTTTTAGATTTGAAGGCTTCAGGGTATGGAAAAGTATAATTGTTATTGTTACATAGGGTTATTTATTATTTATTGTTGATGTAATGCTCGTTACTAATATGTTTTGGTTATGGTAAATGCCATAAAGCGGTCACTATGGCCATTTTCCCACAAAAAAGGAGTGTGTTAGTGTCGTAGTGTGGTGGTAAAATGGAAGCGGGTGGAGTGAAATAAGGGGAACAATAGGGCGTGGTAAGTATGGGGGAGAGCATCCTAGCTACCTGGGTCATGCCCCTTCACCTGCAAGGTGACAGACAGAAGGGAGCTTTGAGATTGTCCCTTACCCTACAAGTAACCCAGACAAAATGAGCTATAAATCTGTCCCTCCTCCTGCAGGGCGACATGGGCAGAGGGGATTTTTGAGTATGTGTTTCTTTCTGTAGGGTGGCAAAGAATGGAGCTAATAATCTGTTCCTCCACCTGCAGGATTGCAGACAGACAGAAGGGAGCTATGAATATGTCCCTCCTGCTGCAGGATGTCAGAGTGGGGAGCTTTGAGCCCATCCCTATTTTTGCAAGGTGACAGACAGAAGAGAGCTATGAATCTGTTTCACCTGCAGGGAAATAGTTGTGCTTCTTTATTCTTCTATAGGGTGACATTTAAAGAAGATTTCCGAGCCGTATGTGAAAATCCTCCATTCATATCTTTTTTTTTTTTTTTTTAGAAACTCCCAAATGGAGCCTTAAACCGTCTCCTAAAGGCTACAGAGAAAAGAGATCACTTTGTGAACGTTCAGATGGAGAAGCATAAGGTGTGTGAGCTTAACAATGAGCTTTGTTTAAAGTTTTTATCCTTAAGGAGGAAACTCAAACAATGTTGTAAACTGTTGTGTCCCCACCAGCGTGATCCCCCTACGGAAGAATGTCAGGAAGTCATATTGGATGAAATGCTGCGCTTTTTAAAGGAAAAGAGCAAGGATGGAGGCAGGGACTCCTCCGAACTGACACAAGAACACTTACACATGGCTGCAGTAGATCTATTCATTGGAGGGACAGAAACTACGGCTTCCATATTAACCTGGACTGTTGCCTTCCTTCTCCATTACCCTGAGGTGTGACCCCCTTCCCCATTAAAATATAATCCATGTTTGATAGGAAGAGGTGGCAGTTTAGTCCCTTTTTCTGTGCAATTACACCTAAGGCCCCCATTTTCCCATAATCTTCAAAAAATGAAAAAAGTCCTAAATCCCTAGGGGGTTACAGATTCTTTAAAGCTGAACTCCAGAAAACAGCTGCAAAAACCTATTGAAATTTAAATAAAGAAGATCCACCAAGTTGGCTAGATTTCAGCCCAACTGGGCAATCAAATATTGTTGATTGCTTTCTTTTACAGAAAGAAAAAACATTTTCCCAATGCTACTTAACACAACAAAGCCACCTTTACTTTGGTGATTACAACCAACTTTGTAAAATCTTCACTTTTTTATGTAATCTTTCTATTCTATGGAATATTCTTTGTCTACCTATTCTCCTTTTACTTTGTTGGGTAGCCCTACTGACCAATAGGGAAGGCTCTGAAAAAGCAGGAAAAAATCTATTATGGGAAATGTTGGGATTTGCCTATAACCAACTAATGATAATTGGTTACTTTGTTCCACATATGCATGTTTTTTGGTTATGCCTATAACAGATTTTTTATATAAAAGGGCCATATTTTGATTTCTGTTAACATAATAGGTGGTCAATGTACCTGTAACTGGACCTAGGAACAGACTATAGCTAAAATACAAATTTTTAATGGATTGACCTTTTTAATATGTTCTCCTCCTGTACAGTGTTGCAGGTTACATTATTCCCAAAGGCACAACCGTCATTCCAAATATCTTTGCTGCTCATCATGATAAAAGCATCTGGCAGAATCCTGAACAGTTTTGTCCTGGTATGTATGTTAATCAGCATCCATTGTTTAAATATTTACTATAGAAATTAGATACAAGAAGATTTATTGAACTTTTATCATTGCAGTGAGATGGGTACCAGCAAACCAATGGCACAAACCAGAATCACGGTTTTCATTGATTTGTAAAAAATAATGAAGGCTATGTAGTGTGGCATTGGGTAGAATAGGTACATACCACAATACCTCGGCTCTTTTCCCTTCTTGTTGGAGGCTTTAGGTACAATGATACACCTCATGCTATGATAAGTGTTCCTGATGACTTTATTTTTTTTAGAATTCACAGTTCTGCTGACCCGGTGTCACGTCCCTTCCTTCGTATTTTATTATTCTGATATAATATTACTTTTTTTTTCAGAGCGATTTCTATCTAATTCAGAAGTGACCTCCACCACACGCTCTCTCCTTGCGTTCAGCATGGGCGCTCGGCTCTGTATTGGGGAATCGTTGGCTCGTATGGAGATATTTTATTTCCTAGCTCACCTTTTAAAGGATTTCTCCTTTTCCCCAGCATCCCCAAACCTTTTGCCAAACCTCCAAGGCATCTTTGGGATCAATCTGAGGTGCCATCCTTTCCTAGTATTGGCCCTGCCTCGAGAGACCCTCATCATACCTCCAGATACCTGTTGACTTGATATGGATAAAGACTGACTTTTTCAAGAGTACCTGTCTCCCCACAACCAGAAGATGTTTTTAAAGGCTAAGCCCCTTACATTTGCTCGTTGCCTTCACTACTTACTTGCGTGCAAAACCTCATCTTCATGTGTAGTTTTCATGTGCCAGACAAATGATGTTTGCTATTTCACAATATTGTGACTTTTCCAGTCTGATATTTGTGTATAAAGTATGTTTGAAAAAATATTCATCAGGCCAGTGACCTCGCCTTACTAACTATCTTTGGCAGGCATGGGGGTGCATCTGATATTCATATTGCTAGTTGAAGTTAGAGTTAAATATTTAGACTGATGGGGTACCACACCCATGGAAAAGGTTGTTTTTTTAGCTAAGCAAAAAACATTTTCTATAGACAGTGTATTGTTAACATAATCTAATAGAGGGAAACGATGCAGCTGTCACTTTGTAAATGAGCCTCGGCATTACAATCTACGGGACACATACAAAGCTAGATAAATCTGGTGGTGGTGATAGGGGTTCCACAAAACCTTAAGAACCCTCCCCATCCTTCAATTTAACTGCTGGGGGAGAAATAAGTCTGAGTATTATAGTGTTGCTTCTGTCCCAGCTTTGACTCTACCAGGGCAACTGCCCTCACATCCAAGATGGGGGCACCCAGTAGCAGTCTTTTAGATGCCTACACGGACGGCCTTTACAGGTAATGCCATGCATGGCATATGTGAAATACTCACAGAGAACATTGGGGTCAAATGGCTTATATTGTGTTGGTCCCTTTTGTGCCACCAAAAGAGATCGACTGAGGCATGGACTTCAGAAGACCTGAAGGTGTCCAGCACCAAGACTGTAGCAGTAAATTATTTAAGTCTCACTGCCTAAACTAGCCTGCCTTCTTCCCGTAGTTCATCCAACTGCCATCTCTTCTCCAAGTAAATAGTGCACACACCCAGTCATCCATTTGATCTATTAAACCCAGACAATGCACCATAGTTCACTTGTATGCCCATTGAAAAAACTTTAGGTCTTTGGTTGTGTAACTACATATGGAAAAAGCTGTTGGGATTTGCATCTTTCTCTCAGCAATTGGTTCTCCAGTATGATGGCCTCCCAAACCCAAGGAGCCTTGGGTACGCATGACCCTGTTAGTGGTTGTCCTTCCATGGATCACTTTTCCAGGTGCCAACCACTCAATACAGGATAGCCCAGAATACCTGCTGATTCAATATGCTCTGACCTAGTCATCCAGCTCATCAAATTAACCTAAATCCTTAGACTTTCCTATTTTTCTTGCTTACACACATCACCTACAACATATGGCTATTCACTTGCTGCCTAATATATCCCAACCCATGACAGGTCCCATTTTAACCAGATCATCAATGTCATTCACTTTCTCTGTCAGTGGTTTTATTTAATATTGCTATTCATTGCATAATAATAAAGATAGGTTGCTATTAAATAATCTGATGACAGGGTCTCTTCAATTCCTCAATCCTGCAATTAAACATTTGAACAACCAGTTGTTTTCTTGCAGTGTTGGCTCAAACTACAAAATGGAATAAAAAAAAAAATGACAAATGCACTGGCTAACTGACTTTAACTGGGATGTATTTTGTTAGAAACACATGGGCTATCGATAAATTCTAACAAAATTAAAGGTTACGAGACATTCCTCAGAGGAATTATTGGTAGCTGTGAGCTATTACATATAACATGCAGCTGACTTGGGTCTGTATTGAGATTATGAAAAATGATGTCAATGGGAAGGTATGTTTGTATGCAGACAAGACGCACGCCATTACTCGACGTGTGATATAGCGACATTGAAGTCATGGATAATGTTGTGTCAACTTTCCCCTCGCGCCAAGCATGACCACACAGCCGTGAGCCATAAATATTGTTTTAATGGTGCTAAAGCTGTAACTTCACATGACTTAGAGCCCTCAGAGGTGTAAAAACAAATATCCGCTTATTCCATTGTTGTGATGGAGTAACCAACAACATGAACACAATAATACTTTATTTAAAGTGGAACCAAACCTTATTTTCACAAAATTGCAGTCAGGCAGATCCTATATCCCAGAATGGACAGACAATGTCCCTTCTGCAATAAAATAACCTTACATGGTTGATAGCCATCTTCTTTTCAATACATGGAAACAAAGTAAAAATATATTATTTAGCATTAAAAAAAAACTGGTATTGTACATGAAACATAAAAGCTCCTCTTGTGGTCTGGATATAAATAAACTTAGCTCCAGGAATAAAGCTATAAATCAATGGACCCAACAGCATAACTCTGAATATGGATATATAAAGCTGATTTATGGAAGACAAATCTCCATTCAGAAACAAATGCATTCCACATGATTTGATGGATCGAATCCACTGAATCCCATATTGTTCAGTGAAGTATACCATCTCTTAGTAATTCCTTGATCCATCATTAAAAAATATATCAAAAGGTTGAGTATTAGTATTTAGGAAATTCAATAACTTCTAACATAACAGCGTCTGCTGTATCATAGCTATAATGGTCAGGCTACATAAGGGGACATTTTGCTTTGCCATTGGGTTTAACTTAAAATAGCTGAAAATAAACCCTGTTTATATTTAAATCTGTAACACCAAAGTATATGAGATGGTCAAACAGATAAAAGTATGCCGTATTATGATTTCTGATGAACTGAGACCAACTTATAGGGGGAGCGGCTCAGTGTGCTCCACAAGTCTATTCCTTCACATTGAATCATGCCATAAACTCATTAAACATTCATTTTTCAATCTTGAACCACAAAGTATATGAGATGTTTAAAAACATGAAAGTATGACTTGTATTTAAGATTTCTGGTTAACTGAGACCAACTTAGGGGAGTACATAGTTCTTCAGTATGAAGCGCTGGCTCACATGGGTCTTCTTTAGAGTTGCCACCACAATCCAACCATTACACCAAGTTCCAGGACTTCATGTTCAATTAAGTCATATTATAACTTATGAAATAATGAGGTGTAAGGAAAATAGCTGGCAGTATACACTGTTCATATTTACACCCTAAACCCCCAAAAATATGAAATGGTCAAAAAGATAGAAGTATGACATTGTATTTATGACTTTGGGTCAACTGAGACCAACTTAAAGGGTTGGTCCCAGCTAAATATGTTCCACAGGTGAGTTTCTCTACATTGCACCATACAACAAAACTCGTCCGTACAAAGCCCAGGCTTACATGGGTTTTCTTCACAGTTGCCACCACAATCCAACCATTACACCAAGTTCTAACACTGCATGTTCAATGAAGTCATGTCACTCATTACGAAAAAATGAGTTGTAAGCAAAATGGCTGGCAGTATACACTGTTCATATGTAAATCCTAAATCCCCAAAGTATATGAGATGGTCAAATAATCGAAGCATGCCCTTGTATATATGACTTTGGGTCAACTTAGACCAACTTAGAATGTTGGTCCCAGCTCAGTGTGCCCCACAAGTGTGTTCCTCCATAATATACCATACAAATAAAAGGGGCACTTAGCTCAGAGTGCTCCAGGGGTGTGTTTCTGCACATTGCACCGAACAAAAAAACTCATCAGTACAAAGCCCAGGCTCACAGTTTTTTCTTCACAGTTGCCACTACAATCCAACCATTACACCAAGTTCTAACACTGCATATTCATTGAAGTCATGTCACTCATTCTGATATAAGAGGTGTAAGCAGAATTGTGATGCAGCATCATATACATAGGAACACTGTTCGCTCCATATGTACCTACTTCATATAATCCAAGCAATTATCTCACAGATAGTATCCATATGCTATGATGTAATAAAACCCAATTATACAATGATGTAAAAAAAATTGCTGTAGTTTTCTGCTGGTACATACATTGATATTGTGGTGCTTAGATCCAGAATCAGAGAATAAATCCTAAAAAAATATTAATATAGTCAAAATTCAAATATATCACCTTGTTATATAGGGA
This sequence comes from Pyxicephalus adspersus, assembly GCF_032062135.1. NCBI lineage: Eukaryota > Metazoa > Chordata > Amphibia > Anura > Pyxicephalidae > Pyxicephalus > Pyxicephalus adspersus. Next base: position 10,171,065 of record NC_092871.1, read on the forward strand.
TATGTATCAGAAAGCCTTTAGGCAGATCATCTCTTTCAATGCAAAAAAATATACTTATATTAAACAATAAATATTTATTGAGATTCCAATAAAATCATATACATATAGACAGTGTTTAATCCTGAAAAAAGTTTTGTTTGAAGACATTGTGAAAAAATCATCCATGGCTTATTTTATCAGCTGGGACTGGTTGACTCTGCCAGACTGGCCACACCACTCTCTGGGGCATTTACCAGGATACCCTCAAATGTTGCACTCATATTCCTGTTTAGATACAAATTTATATGTTCACATTTAGGAAACTGTTTCTGAAATGTCTTTTTCTGACTTGAGGCTTTGAACAAGAAGACTCACACAAGTGACATGGCAGCAGATATGAAAGTCTGCATTAAAAAGATAAGGTAAGTCTTCATTGTATTAATGTCTATCAGTACTGTACATTGGCATTATAGAACCAGGCAAGTTGCCCTTTTTTAAAAAATTTTATTACACCTGCCCCAAGGTTCTGGTCACTCATCTTCTAATTGTATAATATTGGGGTCACTTACCCAGGTCTAGTATGCAGCAATGTCATTCCTCCTAGTTTGCGCTCAGGGTCCCTGACCTACTGAATGGTAAAGCCAAAGGTTGTGTATGACAGAACAGCTGGGGATGGCAGCACATTGACTTGTACCATGACAGGTTCCCTTTAGACCTATAAGGCCTGCCAACGCATTATCTTTTCTGAGTTGTATTTCATAACAATTGCAACAGCGTTCGGCGCCGTCTGCCGTACACGTGTGATGGGGTGTAGTGAACCTTGCATTGTGTTTGTCATTGTGAATCAATTTATCGTTGTGAATGTATGAATCAGCAGCTGTTTATAGCTTTGTTTATCTGTGGTTTTAATTGTCTGCAGCTGTGCTTCGCGATGAAATGGTGAATCATTCCGTTTTCTGGAGATGAAAGTCAGAGGAGCTTGAAATAAAACCAAATTACAGACCAACATTCCCAGTGGATCGCCATTTATTGACCTCTGTGTAAGAGGTTACAAGGCGTAATAGTGCGCAGGAACTCCATGGCAGCCAATCAGAAGACTGTCTGAATGGAGATTCCTGGAAGCCACCATTGACCTACCGGCTTTTATATAATTTGTAATCTACCTGCCAATCTGTTCTTTTGCTATTCATCATGTCCATCATGTCAAATATGTCACATCATTCCCTTGTTCTTCTTACACCTCCTTTGCTTCAGACCATTGTGGTCTTCACAGATTTATTTTAACCCTTCATCCTTTCTCGACCTTTTTAACATGGGTGACCCCTTGAAATAACTTTAAGGTCTCCAGGGAAGCCCGGCTATAATTACTATATTCACACTCGCAGTACATTAATGTGGTCGAAACTGAGAAGATCCCTCTACTGATACACTCCAGAATTCTGTCTATTTGGTGGAATCAGGACCTCCTTCCTGCTGTTGGTTATCCATTTACCAATACACCCCAGAATGCTGTCTATATAGGGGACTTAGACCTTCTTCCTCATGCTGGTGATCCCTCTAGTGATGACCCCAGAATTCTGGCTATATGGTGGAATCAGGACCTCCTTCCTGCTGCTGGTGATTCATCCAGTAATGCACCCCACAATTATATCTAAATATGGGAATTAGGACCCTTTTCTTTTTGCTGATGAACCCCTAGTAATACAACTCACAATCCTATTTACTGTATATAAGGGAATACTGTATATAGGGGAAAACCCCTTTCCTCCTCTTGCTGGTGATCCTTCTAGTGTTGCATCCCAGAGTTCTCTCTACTTTTTCTACTGGCAGGCGCCGCTGTTTGCTCACTTTCCAATTAACAGAAACCTTATTAGTTATTAGTTATGTTAAAGAACATCCAGCGGCCGGTTTATAACATATACCCACCTCCTAGATTGTAAGCTCTTCGGGGCAGGGTCCTCTCCTCCTCCTGTGTCACTGTCTGTATCTGTCTGTCATTTGCAACCCCTAATGTACAGCACTGGTTATATGTTGGCACTATATAAATCCTGTTTATTAATAATAATATTAATATTAATTGGATAAATGGCCAGGAAATGGCTTTATTTATGTTACAACATTTTTGAATGAAAAAGGAACTGTGACTTATATGTGATGAGCCTTGGTATAAGGCGACATTTTACCTTGGCTTAACTTCAGCCTATCTTAAAGAAGGAAAATACTTGGTTACCATTGTAGGTATTACCTTTGAAACTGATATTTTTAACTAAAATTGTGTAGCTGTGCTTGGTTGCAGCTGTGCACCTAACCACTAATGGAGTGGACAGACAATGGCACTGGATCGGCCATTTTCCCCCAACATAGGAAACATCAAGGGATCTGTAGAGTCAATATTGTGTACAAGCATGTCGTGGTGAGCTGCAGTGTTGGTCCATCAGTTCTCAATGCACTGTACTTTGCAGTGCCATTCATACACTCCCTAGAATACCATGCATTGTGGTGACCAACAATAAAACCATTGTCAAAGTTCCATTTGTCATTGTCAAAGACCATTTGTCATTGACAAATAAAACCATTCCTGTCAAAGTTCTAACCTTTCCAAGACTGAATTAAGAATTTCCTTCAAAACCCCATAACAGTCAATGGGATTCTTTTATTTCATAAGAGTTGGAATCAACAAATTGAGCATGGAATAGAAAACCAATGTATATTCAAATTCCCAATCCACACAAATACCAATGCCATGTCCCGCCATGTTTTATTAGAAGCAGTTTACAAATAAAAAAACACATTTACCATCTGTTCCCTCCCATAACGCCCCTTCAATACTGTGTTTTTATAAAAATAGACAGTGTATACATCTGCTATATATATATATTTATATAAAGATGGAGGGTAGAGGGCCAAATCAAGCCCCAATCCTGCCACCATTTTTTTAGATACCGTGGCACTCTCCTCTTCCCCCACCCTGGGTGCTGAGGGTTCAGTCCTTCACTCTTTTGTCTCCATTGTCTATGTGACATTTCAGGTTTTTGTATTTTTTTCAGACATCTACATTTTTTTACTTTCACTTACAAGCTTATTTATTGATAGCTATGTGCAAAATGCAACAGCCAAACTTCAAAGCAATCCCTTCCCAAAGTCCTGGGAATCCTGAACTTGAAAGGATAACAATATAGAACAGCTATGACGTACTGAAATCAAATATGGCTGAATGAAAAGGGGAAGAGGGTTCTACCCTGGGAATAGACATTCAGTAACAGAACATTTCCCAATTCCCTCAACTCATATCCCTGCTATAGCTTGGTGTAAAGCAGCCCCCTTCATTTGAGTTTGTGTTTTTGGCAATATGGTGGGCATGCAACTTTAGCTCAGGTAGGAGAAGTATTGGCAAATCCTTTCCTGCCTTTCATGGTTACAGGTCTGGTAACATTCACAGACCTGTAATAAATACATCACAAAATAATGGAACATTCGTATTGTGTGAAAACAACATATGAATAACCCTAACAATAGATGACCCATAAATGAGCCAAGAAAAAAGGGGATTGGGGTGGGCTTATATTCCCCCAAAAACACCCACCTGATATGGCTATTCTAGAAGCCCTGGAACTCCAAAATTAAATGTATATGATTTTCCTTTTTTATATTTGAAATGAATATATCAGGGTAAGATATGAAGGTAAAAAATTCAGTCCACACAACTCCATGTGTTACCCCCTAAATTGTTGATCCCCCCAAAATATATAGAATGGATCCCTTAGCTTTCTTTTTTTAGTCACTATTTATCTTCCTCCTGATAATCCACAAAATTTTAAACCATTTTATATTTTTTCTTACTCCTAATTAAGAATTATATGTCATTGTCCGGTCAATATCACTGGGAGTTCCTTATACTTTGGCGGTTCTTCAAGACCTTGAACATCAAATGGTGGCCATAGACCCAGGATCACTTCTTGACTGGAAGTCTCTTAACCACAAACAGCAAACCAGACAAAAATCACAAACGTATATATGTTAAAAGTTTTAAAGCCACTTCAGATTTCAGTTCCCTTGTGGTTGACCTTGGTGGGTATCCTGTAGTGATGTTTGGACTTGTGTTGGGGTTTCAGGAGATGCCACGTTGCTTCCAGTTTTCAGTTGAGCGATTCCACATTGTCTTAGGGAGGGGTTCTATAGCCGGCGCCAGTTGCCCATACCACGTGGGCGCATTTTCATCTCGGTGAAGGGGATGGAAAACTCAAAACCTTTCCACGTCTTCCAGTTTACGCCCTATAAAAGAAGCAGAAGGGTGCGTCACACAAGAATTTTGGAACATCCCACCATCAGATGTATGTGAGGGTGCTGGACCTCCTATTTCAAAACCATAAATATAAGATACAAACATACTCTAGTTAAGAAGTTATTTACCTGATGGTCTCTGTTGTTTCCGTACAGCCCATTGAGATTGGCATAGTGGCAGTTGCGATACCACCATGCTCCTCGGTATGACATGGCACATGGCAGGATCCTTCGTTGAGTGTCTCGATCACGGGTTGAGAAGACCATGTTGTTGTGATAGTCCATAGAGTCACCTGGAAAGACAGCAGCTGTTAGCACCCCTCCTTATACTTCTCATATTGGCAACTATCACTTCTTGTATCTCCTCCTAATAGATATTAGGCTCATCACGATAGGGATTCCTATTTTCAACAAAGTGGAGTCCAATGTGGTTTCACATTGCATTTAGCAGACAGTAATGTGCACCAGATGCAATGCTTTGGATGCATTGTATGAAAGCCGAAATGTGTTGTTATAATGCATTGTAGTGCTTTTTTCTTTTATTGGAAAATCAGCATCCCTGCCAGCCCTGTCTCTCTTAAAAATTATAAATTGGCAGTTAATATTTCATGTAAATACTGACCCAATTCTTGTTTCTGGGTGAAGTCACCACTACATTGTTGCCATCAAAACGCTGTAAGAATAGCGCAGGCACTAGACATACTGCGTAAAGTATATTTGCAGGAACTGAATGGCCAGAAAGCAGCAGGGATGTAACCTTGAACCTTGAAAAATATAAAATATAGTTTGTATTATTTAGTTTTTGGCAAGTTTTGATCATTAAAAAGTCAAGAGGTTGCCAGGAAAGCAGTGAATAACATTTTTATGCACTGACACATTGGCACTTGCTGAAAAAATATATTTTCATCATTTGATGTTTATACTATGGTAAATTAATATTGCCTGAGACTTCATATAAGCCTCAACAATGTGAATATAAGCCTTTAGGTTTCAATGGACACAAAGTATGAGATCGCCTCCTCCAGTGTCTCTTGCTTGAATGATCACTGATCCAGACAATTGTATTGATAATTCATTGAAATGTAGTAAATATTTGCAAAGCTTTGCTTACACCACCTGCTGCAATTATTAGGCTTCTAAAAATCCTCATCCTGGGAGCTGCAGCGGTTAAAAAGACCCTAAAACATTTTTAAAATAGAATCTATTTGTATTTTATCTCCTATGGAAAGAAGAAAAACTGTGAAGAGCAGAGCCATGAATAGGGAAAAACTTTGCCCCTCAATATCCCTCTGGAAATAATTTCCACAATGTGCATGAATTCTTATATTTTTGCCCCCCTGACCTGCAGTTCCTCTGTATTTTCCCAGCCGTAGTCTAAATTGTTGAGCTTCACCCTCAACTCGGAAATCGTCATACACGGCATAGGCAGACTCGTCTCCAGCACGCAGGTCAACACGGAGCTCATAGGGGGCAGAGGAAGTAATCTGGTGCAGAGCAATGTTACCTGGGGAAAAGCAGAAACAGGAATTCATTTGTATTATGTAGGAAGAGAACTGACTTCCTTAAGAAGCTTTTTCATTGGTGCTTATTTAATTTATTATTGTATTTATTTGGTCTATAATATGTATGGTGATTGATGCCACGACCATTCATCATAATTTAGGGTGAGGATAAGGTTTAACAACTTTTTGGATTTCAACTCCAGCGAGGCTGGACATGGGGAGCCGGTAAGGTTCTGCTTTTGCAGCATGCATGTAAGAACGCAAAGGGCCAACTTGGCTCCCAACCTAACTGGTCCTGGCTATGTGGGTGATGGCGGTGTGAATAGCATTATGGATAAAGACTATGTAAAGACTAAATGCTACTATTTTCCTGATATATTAGTCACAATCCATACTGCTGCAAAGGGGCGATTTTAGGCAAAATAGGCCCCTGGACAAATATGAAGTAGGGGCTCTAAATGCACGGCATTCCTGCTCCCTGCACACCCCACCATTCTGTCCAATCGGACAATTACAAAACCAGATCCTGCTGCTGCCTAAATCAGGTTCTATGAAGAAAGGTGCTGCTAAGTTACTGCAAAATATTAAATCAGTATCAGCATCAAGCATCCAAACAGCTTGTATAAATGTAAAAACAAATATTTGATTTACAAAGTTTCTGTTCTTAGGCATCTGCCCCATGTGCTTAAAACTTGAACTTGCCCTGGTTAGGGGCAATGAGATGGCTTCCTAATATTCTAGATCATCCTTTCTCAAACTTTTTAATATGAAGTAACCCCTAGAAATAATTTCCAGGTCTTAGGGTCCCCCTCCTATAATTAATATATACACAGCTCACAGTATATTAGTGTGGTGGTCAGTGGGAAGAATTCCTCCTACATTTCTGGCCATTGGGAAGAATGTCACCCTTACACAAAAAGATCATTGGTGTCACTTAGACTGACCTGAGAGTCACAAATTGCTCCCAGCGACCCCTGAAGGAACCCTGGTTGAGAATATTTGTTCTAGAATTGGCAATAACTGGACATAACAGACACTCAGCAATCTCCACCGGACTTTGGATTCATTTCACTAAGTTGTACCTGTCATTATTTATCCTTACTATAATAAAAATTATTTTCAGCATGATCAGCCAATGAGAGCTGAACTAACAGTCACATGGCGGAAAAGAAATCATTTTGAAAAAAAAGAAAAAAAAAAACATTATAGAAAAGTGAAATGAGCTGCAAAAGTTGCTGCATTGTATAATAAAATGTTTTTCATCACCAGGGATTACTTACCAAGCCAAAATTCAGAGGTCATGTTTCCAAATCCATTTTTATAGTCCGTCCAATTCCGGTAGAAATCGGTGCTACCGTCCATTCTCCTCTGGAACACCTGCACAGAAGAATTACCATTACTGGAGAAAAGGTGCTCTGGGAGTTCTCTGTCTGTAGGAGACAGCAGAGCAGCAATTTTGTAAAAAAAAATCTTCATATATTTTAACAGGTCCTTATATACTAAAATAGTTTGCTCGCCGCCTCTGTCACTGAACATCACTTCCCTGAGTTTGCTTTACAGCAATGGACACAGCTACGCTAATTATCATTTACTGTAGGGGAAATTTTATTTGCAAGGAATGTGCTTTTATATTACTTTTGGAACACTTTACTAAAGCAACGTGAACAGTACGCATTTTTACATTCTTGCTATTCCATAGTTTCCATTTGTGATGCAATATGCTAGGGTTTGTATATCAGATAGCTTAGTCAGCATCTTAGGTTTAAATCAGCTATTGTGTATACATTCCAGAGGTATCCAAAAGATGTGAAAAATCATACCGCCTGCTTTCTTTGGAAAAGAAGCCACAGTTTTGCTTGAGCTATGTTCTCTGCATGCATGCCAATAGAGATAAATGTTTGCTATCTGTGTGGAAGCAGTAGTCTCTTTGCAGAAGTCCAACATACCTCATGCTGAGTGAGCAATAGGGACCCCCAATCAGTAGAAGAGTTCTAGGTCTGATTTAACATGGTAGAGTGCTGAATCTCTGCAGAGAGATCATTGCTTTCACACATGAAGTATGCTGGCAAGGAACAGGCTTTCTTTTTAGAATGTGACTGATTTCTAAAGAAAACATCTTCCACCTTTTCACACCTTTTGCTTTGATACATGTATCCTGAAAGTCAGGACCTAAATGAAACCTTTTCATAGGGTATGCAGGTTGCCATTGCTAACTTTTTATTTTGCAAATGCTACTTGACTAGCCATCATTGTTAATTGGCCATCATCCTGACTCCTTTAGCATGGCATCCATGCTATGAGTCAATCACCAAAAAGCTGATAAAGCCTTCTGAATGCAACCACTTTTCTGACCTACATACTTCCTCTAGATCAGTAAGTCAGAAAGTAACAAAGGCAAAGACTCAGTAGAATAGCCAAGCAACTTTTGTTTTTAGAAGGAAGCCAGCCCAAATATTTCTCTTAAAATTATTTTATAGTCTATAAAATATATTATGGATAGAAGATGAGCTTCTGATCGCTGAGTAAACAGAATAGGAAAAATTAACTAATAGTGAGCAAACCAAATCTCATTCCAAATCTCCTGAGACTACCAGTAGGTGGCAGCAGCACCTAGGATCCCACACTGCAGATATACAACTATGAGACTGTACACACAGGGGTGCCTAGGCATCCTCGCATGTTAGAAACTCGAGGAACCTAAGACAAATGGTAGATTTTTTGGGTACTGCTCAGTTGCCATTTTCAGATGATCCCTATAACATAGCAATTCTTCACTTTTTATATACATAGTCATATGTATAAATACATATATACTTACAATCCAGCCCCCTCCGTCTGTCTCCATATCACAGTATACTGTCAGCTGCTCTTGCCTGTTTCCCCCCAGATATATAGTGAATGCTCCGTTCTGCACCTCCCCATTCATCCTCTGCTCCCAGCAGTCCCGAGGATTGGGGTATCGTATCCGACCTGCAGAGTACAAATTAATGGTCAGATAGAGCAGTCAGTTCTGATATTGGATCAGTACTATTTCTCATTAATTAATGATGGGTTTATTTATTACACATTGCTATATTATAGTGCCAGAATTTTTCTCAGCACTCAGTAGTAGGCACCAAACATTGATCCTAGAGGCAAAACCAGTCATGTTGGATATTATCTGGACATGAGCTTCAATTTCTCACCAGCACCAAGCCTATGAACACCTTTCACTTCTCCACCCCTATATAAAGAGGAATCATGTGACTCTCTTTCCTTTTTTCTATGATGTAGTGCAGGGTTCATGTATATGCAATGGCTAGATTCAAGATGGTCAATGGGGGCAAGAGAAGAGTCCTTCAGTGGTGGACAGTGGGCCCCTGTGCAGAACTGACTAGTGGGCCACCTTCCACCGACACCCCACCATGGTGAGCAGCAAAGCAAAAGCCTGCAATCTTGAACAGACCTGGAAGGAAGAAGTGGCTGGCACAGAGGTTACTGGAAGAATTTATTCACCTGCCATAGTCTCCAGCAACACACGTTGCTTGCCTAACCTGGCACCAAGGGATGCATAACTGGGCTGCATGAACAGGGTCCTGGGGGCACTTGACCTGTCCTAAAGGGCGGCGGTTCAAGCAGATGTAGGACCTGCAAGCTGCGGAGGGTGTCCCCGCTGGTTAAGAAATGTCCACTGGAATCCTATGTCCACCCTTGGTCTTGGTTTGTTGGTTATCCTCGGGGTTGAACCAGAGTTCTTTTATCTCTTGCTGTATAAAACAATACACTTCTGCAGCCTCTAATAAACATTGTAAGAAGGTCACAGTGTGCAGTGAAATCAGAGGAAGTCAATATAAAACTGGAAAGGAGCTGTACAAATGTCCAAGACTGAAGGGAAGGCCGATGGTGCTTTTCCAGACCTGGAACATCCAGAATATGTTCATACTGTATATACTGTATATCATAGATATGAAGATCACTTCATATCTAAATACAATAATTCCTTTTCTTTTACAATCATTTTTACTGTTATTTTTCTCCTGCACTCCGCTCTTGGAAGCTGTGTAAATCTATTGGCATGATCTGTCTCTGTTTTAGTTCAGCCCAGGAGAGCGGATTTTGTGGATCCGCCTAGATGATTTCAGACCCGTAGATATCACAGACTGGGGGTGATGTGTCAGGCTGCGGCTCTTCACCAATTGGACCATGATTTCAATGCCGCATTTTGGCTTCTTTTTCTTTTCCTCTCTCGGACGTCCATACAGCATAAATCAGAATAAAATAACTCTGTATTAGGTGTTTACTGATGGATGGCCTGAGGTCCTGTTAGAAAGATTTCCTATTGTCCATATCACAAATAATTTTTCTATTGTAAGCTTTCTAGATACATCAATGTAAAAAAAAAATTAAATCACAGTTATGAGTGCAACATGTTAAAGGATAATATCTAGGGGTCTATTATTAAATCAATGAATCTGACATTCACTAAACATTCCCAGGAGGAGAATCTTCCAGGTCCAGGTGTTTTCAATGGCAGAGATTGATTTTTACTCCAAGAATGTTTGATATCAGATTCACTGCTTCATAAAGAGCTCATATCGTATATTTTAGTATGGATTTATTTACTGTAACAATTGTGTAATGTGAAAATCATGATTAAATGGTAGAAGTGCGTGAGTGACCTGTGCGCCTGGCTCTTTCCAAGGTTGCATAACTGAGAGTTTGAGATTCTTGGTAACACATTTTGGGTATTGTTTGGGCAGGAAGGTCTTGGAGAAAATGTCTGGCTGGGAGTTGGGATGAGTTAGGGAGCACAGCAATAATGTCTACATAGGGCAAGCATGTACTGGGTCCATGAATAAATAAAGTGCTTGCATACACAATTGTGGCCCCCTTATGATCAGCTGGAAGAACACTCTTTAAGATAATACAAAACAGTTTATTCCAAAGACAATGGTTTAAAAAAGCTCTTCAAGACTGGAGAGGATACACTTTTATGAGTGAAGTTGGGTGATTCAGCAAACCTGGAATGGATCTGGTCAAGGATTCAAATCATTTGCATAGCAAACATAGCAAATGACTTTGAAGAAATCCCTTCCAGGTTTGCTGGATCACCCAGCTTCACTGATAAATGTGTATCCTCTCCAGCGTTGGAGAGCTTTATTAATTCAGGCCCTTTGGCTGTACAAGAGACTGTTCCATTCTGTCTTTTCCCATGGATTACAAGTTGAGGCATCATTGTACATGGTTGATTTGGAGTTTGAGGTAGGGTTTTTGGATTTGGATTCCATTGTGGAAATAGATATTGGCCAAGACCATTCTTTTTATGTTCCCAGTTAAGTCATTTTTGGTATTCTAGAACAGTAGTACTCAACATTATTTACATGGTGTAACCCTTGAAAAACCTTTCAGGTCTTCAGGGAACCTCTACTATAATTATGTTAGCCACAGCTCACACTATATTAGTGTGGTGGTCAGTGAGAAGAATTCATCTTGCATTTCTGGCCAATGAGAAGAATGTCATCCTTACAGACAGACAAACATACCATAGGTATCTATTAAACTGACTGGAGAGTTGTTCATTGCTCAAGGAACCCCTGGTTGGGAAACGCTGGTGTAGAGTCTCTGAGCCTTATTTTTTAAAGCTATCCAAGCCTGGAGAAGATACACTTTTACCAGTGAACCTGGTGATCCAGCAAACCTGGAATCGATCTGGCCCAGAGTTGAAAAGATTTGCTAACAAATACCAAATACCAAATGAAGAAATCCATTCCAGATTTGCTTTGATCATCCAAAAGTGTATCTTCTCTGGCCTTGGAGAGCTGTAATTATTCAGACCCTCTAAAGCTACGTACACACTTCCAATTATTATCGTTGGAAAACGAACGACGAACGATCCTGCACGATATCTACGAACGATCGTATAGCACCGATCCTGCACATAGAGATAGCGACACGATCGTTCGTAGATATTGTACACACAATAGATACGATCGTTTGAGCGATACAGGAACTATGTGCACGACAGGAAAGTGAACGAATGGACGATCAACGAACGACCGTACACACGAACGATGTTCAACGATCGTCGTCCAATCCGATCTGCCGGTCCGGACGTTCGTTTCCAACGACTTTCCTCATTCGTCGGCGTCGTTGGTTACTTTTTTACGAACGATTTTTTGCCCAATCGATCATTCGTCGTTCGTTTTGAACGATAAAAATTGGAAGTGTGTACGCACCTTAAGTTTGTACAGCATTGTCTTTCCAGCAATTGCCTTCTCTTTATCACCAGTGTCTGGAGCTTAAAGGTCAAGGAAATACTTATTCTTATAGCCTTAACCCCCATCCCTCTTGTATATTGAAGATAAACTGCTTGTTATGTCTAGGTGGGGGTCCTTCATTGCATACCTTCAGGAGCTCTTTGTAGCTCTAAAACAATAAAACCACCCTAATTTCACATTTACCTTAAACTTTTCTGCATCTTGCTAAAATAATTGGGAATTTCCTAAAATATTGCTTTTTTGTCTAAGGTTTGCCCGTCGGTAGTGTTTGTTTTTTGGAATGGTTGCAGGTCATAAGAACTCAAACAGATCAATGTTAAAGTCTTGCTGTGTCCCCCCTCAACTACAAATGAATGTAAGCACTCATTAAGTAGACGGACTCCACAGAACAGACATCTCAGCAAATATTGTGCTTTTATAATTCGGAACAGAACACCCTCCGTCACCAAATAGAAGGCCAGTCATATATCTAACAACAGTCGTCAACAATCCGAAAAAGTGATTTGGAAGGCGAGTTGCTTTTGTCAGCACAGCTTAGTTGCTGTGACACCAATGATATAAATCAGATGTCAGAAGTTCTGGACCGGCTCCTTCAGAACTTCCAAGAGCAGTGCCAGGAATCTGAAATCATTAAAGATATCTTCCTGTTTGTTAAAAGTCAATTAGTTCAACAAGAAAATGCCGCTCGGTAATGCCGTGCAGAATAGAGCCATGCAGATGTTAAAAGAGCAAAAACGACAGCTGAGAAGGGCTAATTTACACGCACAGGAGATGTTCTGCACATGGAGATGGTGGAAATTCGATGAAACGCTCCTGGACAACTACACAGAGGCCTTGTTTACAAGTTTAAAAAGAGACAGTGGCATTTTAATGGTCCAGCTTTGCCCAGATTGGGATGTGCTGGAGTCTCTATGTTCAGCAACCAGATTCCGGTAAGGGAAGCTTGTCAAAACAGAAGAATGGTGGCTACCATTGCCAATTTTTAAAGGCTGCCTGTGCTAGTTGTTTTAGAATATGCTAGCTGTCTGGCTGCTTACTTGGCTGACTGTTGGTTGAGACAGCAGCTGTTAGCTGTTGGCTGGGCGCAGTGGCACGGTGCACCTCCCTATGCCCACCGTGTGCCCCATACTTTCTGAGCCAGTGAAAGTATAGAGATTACAGTTTACAGGGAGGATTAGTGTGAGGGTTGCAAGGAAGTCTATGGTTACAAGAAGGGTTAATGTAACAAGGACAGTTAGTGTTAAGGTTACAAGTAATATGGGGAAGATTGGTGTTAGGGTTACAGGTAGGCTTAGGGTTACAGGGGGGTTAGTCTTGAAGTTATAAAGACAGTTATTGTAGGGTTTTAAAGAGGGATAACTATTAGGTATAACAGGGTTAGTGTTAAGGTGCGTACACACTTCCAATTTTTATCGTTCCAATCGAACGACGAACGATCGATTGGGGAAAAAATCGTTCGTAAAAAAGTAACCAACGACGCCGACGAAGGAGGAAACTCGTTGGAAACGAACGACCAGACCGGCGGATCGGATTGGACGACGATCGTTGAACATCGTTCGTGTGTACGGTCGTTCGTTGATCGTCCATGTTCAGAGCATGCGTAATGAACGAACGTTCGTTCACTTTCCTATCGTTCACATAGTTCCTCTATCGCTTAAATGATCGTATCTATTGTGTGTACAATATCTACGAACGATCCTGTCGTTATCTCTATGTGCAGGATCGGTGCTATACGATCGTTCGTATATATCGTGCAGGATCGTTCGTCGTTCGTTTTCCAACGATAATAATTGGAAGTGTGTACGTAGCTTTAGAGCTACATGAATGGCCAGTGTGAGGGTTACAGGGAGAAAGGTTTACTGGGAGCGTGACTATAGGCGTGATTGGAAGGCTATTGTGCAGGTTACAAGTAGGATTAGTTAGTAGTATGGTGCTTTAGGTTCAAGCATGCCTATCTGCGGCAGTAACTCTCCACTTACTATGTATACCAATCACCTGGTTCTAAAAGCTAATGTAACACATGCCCCCTGCTCAATCGCTCTAATTATCATCATCGAGATCATCTGGGGCAGTTGATCTCTCGTTTGCCAAGTGTTCTATGCATAATTGCTAATTATGGCACACTTCGACCTTTTTCTTAGCACCCTGCAACCATGACAGGTCCAGGATCCCATCACCACTGCATCCATCTTAATCTCCATCTTCATTGCTGACTCTACTGGATCCACCATGATCCTTTCCTGTGCCACTGATGGTGTACCTCCTGCACATACACAGGTGTTACATAATCCCCAGCATCTAGGTATATTAGTGGTGGTGTATTGGTGCATACCCCATGCAATGTAAGCAGAAAACAAAACACAACCATGAGAGAGAAAAAGACTGTCTACAATTCGAGTTTAGTTCTGCTTTAAACCCATATGATTGCCAGATTATTTTACATGACCCAGAACATAACTTGGTCAAGGCGCCCTGTCTTTTTAAGATAAGGATCCCCCTTTACAGATCCATGTTATAACGGGCTGCAGAGACTTGCCCCCCCCCCCCCCCCCCCCACCCAAAGCACTGAAAAAAACCCTTCTGAAAAAGGATACTGGGATTTTTTTATCTGGTTGCTTCCATCAGTGCATAATACCCAAAATGTTTTGCTCCCTTAATGAAAGCAACTTCAAACCTATGAAGCTTCCTCTTAAAAAAGAAGCAAATCATCTGGAAATTTAAACACCTTGTGTGTTCTTTTTCAACACCCTAAAACAAGGTGTCAAGAGACAATTTACCTCTCTGCACAATGTTAGTAATAAGGTAAAAAAAAAAAGTTGAAAATCAACAGTGTTGTAATATCTAAAATTGAGTTATTGCATTTGGCTATTGAATGGCTTTGACTCCAGCATGTCTATAAAAAAGCACAGATGTCCTTTGTTATAAGAATCCTTCTTAGCTTTATATAATGATGTCTACTTTAAAACAATCTCCCTACCCCAAATGATTCAATGCTGTCATTTTTTAGAGGTCCTCCGCTTATAAAATAAATATTTATCGGTTCCTTTGTCATCATATAAACATTCAAATTAAAAGCAAATTACAAAAATAAGAATGCGCTCTCTGAGGTTCAGCCACAGCAAACAAATTTGAGTTTTGGCAAAAATAAAAATAAAAACAGCTTAAAAAATGTTTGTTAGAGAACCAATCATACTCTGTAAACACATAAAGTGTATGCACACTTAGAAATGTTTACACCCTTCTTGGAAATTTTTTTAAATCACAATTGTTCCTCAATTTAAAGCAATAGTTTTGTTTTGAAAAAGAGTAGATCAAATCTGAAGATATGCCCAAAATATCCATTGCCATAGCTGGTAGGTAGACAGACATTGGTGCCCAAAGCAATAATTTTCTTTTATGACTCTGCTGTTACAATGTTATTGGTTTCTATGTTTTTCTAGACCTGGCAAAACAGTGGATATGGAAAATTCTTGAGCCTGGAGACTTTTTAACAAATAATGGATGTTGATATCCTTTAAACTGATTTGGGGAAAAAATTGCTGACATATAATAGACGAATGCCCACATGGGCAGAATAAGGTGATGATGCAATGGGTGGAAGGAGGAGAGGACAGAACTGGCTTTTGGTGGAGAGGATGGCAAACGGGAGGTTGGATAATGGAATGGGCAGATGATGGAGAGGACAAAAAAGTGCTGATGCCAGAATGGATAGAAAAGGATGATAGTAGATTGTCCAAAAATGAAAATTACAGTGAGGGTCAATGATGGAGTAAGTGGAAGATGTAATATACAGAAGGAATCAATACCACTGTGGGCAGAAGTTGGGGAGAGAGGGACAAACATGAAGACAGATGATGGAGAGGATAGGCAGGAACAATGAGGGAGTGGGCAGAAGATAGAGAGGGTCAATCATGGAGTAGATTGAAGATGGAGTAGAGAGCAGGAATCAATACCGGTGTGGGCAGAAGTTGGAGACAACAGGTAGGGACAACAATGGAGTTGACAGAAGATGGAGAGGATGGGGGGAGGGGGCAATGAGGGAGTGGGCAGAAGATGGAGAGGACAGAGAGGGCTCACAAAATATCAGACAGACATCAGTTGACAGGGCAAGCCAACAATTGGGTAGTTGGATGAATTGGGCTGAAGGTACATATAAGGCTAATGATATAAAGATGGAAGATGGGGAAGACAGAGACGGTTGATGAAGGAATGGGTATATGGAGAGGAAAGTGAGTGTGCAGAAGCTAGATTTGCTTTCAAAACTTTAGGAGGAGCAGCTAGGGACATCCAGCGCTCATTACTAATAAATTAATCATTTGAACCACTAGTTTGCCCATTTTTGTTACTTCTAAAAAGTTACATATGGATCTAAACTGTGGTGAATCATGCATTTTGGAATCCAAGCAACTGTGATTCATAAGTAGTCAAATTTCCAAACTGTTCACTCAACATTATTTCTGAAACAACCACCATAACATAAACTATTATCACTCACCCGTGGTGAAGGAAGTGGAGATGGGAGCAGAGGCGGCACCATGCCGAAGGGTATGAAGCTGAACTCTGTACTGTGTGGATGGGTCAAGCTGACTCAACAAGAAAGATGTAAGACTGAACCCCAAATGGATTTCCTACGAGAGAGAGAAAAAATGTGTGGCAATGCATAAAAATCAGGTGTTAGGGTTGGAAATGTATCCCATGTCTGTACGAATTTCATCTCCCACCCAATACCCCCATCCAATACAAGGGTGGCAAGCAAAGTGCTTGTTTCTATTTTTGTTAATATCGTCTGTTGGTTTTGTTATTGCAGCTGCTAGTATGCTATAGAAATGCTATAGTATAACCCCCAAAACATGAAAACCTTGTAATGAATGATTGCACACAAAATAGGTAGCGGGGTACAGAAGAAAGTTAAAGTAACATCTCTTCACATACAAGAGGCCACCAAGAGAAAGGAAGGGCTACCACTAACTTTATGGATCTTCTGAATTTATTTAGCAGCTTACAGTGCATATTCTAAGTCTCCTTTGTACTTAGTCTACAGGCGTGCACTGCACTGGTAGGTAGGTCAATCTCAGAAGATCTGGGATGCATTAGTGAAATGGAGTTTGATATCATCTCAAAGACCTGGATCACCCTACAACATCAAAAGGATAAATCTGCATCATGTAAAGATTTTCATCATCATTTACCATAAGTGTTGCCACATGATAGCTATTTTCAAATCTTGCTGTCCCTAACAACAGTCGGTATGGCAAATAACAATTTTGATAGATTAGTGAATTGTGCTTTATGTAAAGATTATTTAAAGTTGAGATAACACATGTTAAAAGTGATGGGTGACTATAGGTGAGGCATGGAGCATAATTCTGATGCAAGTGATTTCAACATACCTAAACCATCACTGTAAGCTTACTACACTACATGCTTACTTCTAAAAATAAAGATTTCAATTAAACAATTACAATTTTTGTGTTTTCCTTCCAACATAGGATAACCTTGACTTATTGATTTAGCAAAAAGTCCATCCTACCTTGACTTCACCTTGTGGCGTTTGGTAGGTGAGCAGATAGGCATCAGGTACAACGTCTGGTGCTTTCCAAGTCAGCATAGCAGTCCGGGGTGTTATCTGAGTGGCCTTGAGGTCCCGAGGAGTGTCAGCACCTGGACAAAGAGACAATTTCAACATTCTTTAATAATAAATCTATAGTTTAATTTTATTTCCCAGGCCTACCAATGAGAGGTTTATTTTGTGTCCTACACTCATGTTTCAAAATAGATGGGCCATATCTGGCTTAGCAAATATCGCCACACTTACATTTCATGAGATTGTTCTGGAACCTAAGATCCATACATAAAATGTTGTCTTATATATTTGAAGAATATTGTTCTTTGTATAAACAAATTAAATAATTAATGGGAGCACAAAATGTACAGCAAGAACAGTAAATGATGGCTTACTGGTGGTGAAGGAGGTGGACGATGATGCACTGGTTGCTGATCCATGAGTACTTTGCACGCTAACAAAGTATTGTGTGTGAGGATGTAAGCCGGACAGAGGAAGCTCAGTTCTGTCTCCAGGAACCGGTACTGTGATCAACGGGACTGCAAGAGAGCAATGGACATCTGTATAAGAGGAAGGATGGATCCAAGGCAGATCATAACAGACTGGGATTCTCAATGAAAGAGAGAGGCAGTTATGGATATATTTGAGAGGATGGCCATGATGAAAGTGGAGGGTCATTGATGGGAGCTATGAAGATAGTGAACTGAACAGTCCCATGCTAAGCATTTTTATGTATTATAATGAGAACATTACAGCTGCCATACCAGTAAAAATTCCACCCCTAGTGGCCATGGAAGCCATGTGTGTAATCCAGCCCTGGTGCCATTGGATGTGCCACAGAATAATTTTGAAGCCCCTCTGAATAATCACATGTAGCCTTTTTCTAAAACCCTTTTAGACTCTCAATTTAATGAAGCTTGGGGGGGGGCTCCTATTTCCAGAACACCCCTGTTCACCCTGCCCATGCTGCACTGTTACCAGTTTTCAGCAAACTTTGCAGATTACAGAATACCTGTTGCCTCTACTATTATCACAAGAAGATGACATTGGCGGTGTTTTGTTGTCCTAACACACTGACCTGTGTATATACTCATGCGCATAGTAGTTACTTTGTCCCAGCAAAAAATTGTGCTGAGCTTATCCGAGGGGACACAGGTAAGAAGAGACATATACATACAAAAAACAAACCTGTGCCTACCAGCATTTTTTTATTAAGCAGACTTTAACTCCCCTTTAACAAATGTAACATATTGGTCATTTTGGGTGAAAAGAAAAAAAAGGCAATATCTATGTTTAGTTTTCAATTACCTTTTGCCTTTGACCTGATATTCTGTAAACTTTGCATTGCTCTGTATATTTATAGTTCCCAAAGTCTGGTCTCTTTACTATTATTTCCTTAGACTAGGTACACATGTTCAATAATTGTCGTTGAAAAGGATCTTTTACAATCCTTTCCAACCACAAAAGACTGATTGAGTGCTGTACATACAGCACTGTTCTGCTATATGGAGAAGGGAGGTGGGAGAACGACGCCGCGGCATCCCGCTACACTCTCTCATCTTGTATTGGGATTGTTCATCGTTCGTGGATCCGCCAGAATGGATCAATGAATGACCTCAGACCAGTGCTGTATACATGCCAGTTTTTCATCCGATACCAGCGCTTTTATCAGAGGAGAATCAGACCAGGCGATTATCAGACGAGAATCATCTGACATGTGTACGTAGCCTTATCCATTTTGCTGTTCTTTTTTTATTTTGTTAAATTTATGCTCTTCTAAATAAACATTTATTGAAAAATCAATGCCAAGGATGCACTTTGTATTGAAATCTAATGTCTTCTTTAGGCACAGTTTTCACAGTTCAGGTCCACTTTAAAGATACAATAAAATTGTGTAACAGATTTGGCCCTGACTTCCTATTCCCCAGGAGCAGCTACACCCAACATTCACAGACATCTAGACAAAACAGAAACATTCATCTCTCTTACTGTTCTCTGCTCTGTAGGTTATTAAATATTGATCGACAGGTCCTGTGGGGGCTTCCCAACGCAGAAGTGCTGACTCCTCAGTCACGTCATGTGCACGCAATGAGCGAGGGCCTCCTCCAGCTAAAACACAAAATTCAATATTAGAAAGATCTATATGTAAAAATGTTTGATTGGTCTTAGCAGAATGTTGCAAGGTCTTAAGGAGTACTTGTGGTGAAGTAGCCTGTCAGTGGTGAGCTTTCCTCAAACCCTCGCACTGAAACAACGGTAACCTCATACTTCGTTCCTGGAATCAGTCTTTTTAGTGTTGTGCTGGATCCAACCACGCTTACACTTTCCGGTTCTCCTGCAAAAAGAGTAAAACAGGAAGCATTTTTTTAGAGCGATTTTGCTTAATTACTACGTACAACAATGTGTATTGTAGAAAAAGGAAACCTGCAATGTCAAATTTGGAGGATATTTGGCATCATGTACCTCAATTTCACTGGAAAAAGGATTATTGGGCCTGGATGGGGCTGTCAGTAAATGTATTGCTGGAGAATTAAGAAGTTATATTTGGGATCCAGGCTCGGAGTGTCCTGGAAGGAATGGATAGGCCAGGCACTCCTCCCTTATCTAGGCCAGAGATTGGGAATGGCTCCGGAGCACCTGGCCATTGATAAAATGGCACCTGGCCTTTGAGACCAAGGGAAGTGGCAGCCTGAGGCCAGGTGGGCCAGCAACAATAGCTGTGTGCTGTATGCTGGCAGTGCGCAGGACGTCTCCCAGAGTTGAGGTCTGTGGGGCCCACAGAAATAGCCAGTAGGCTAAAATTTTAGGTTTTTTTGCATGCTGTGGATGACTTTGATCTCCTATCTCCTATGAGAAAAAAAACTAGATACTGATTTTTGTTGATGTTTTGTGAATAAAAGTGGGCAGGGTGCCCTGAAATTGAAACAAAAGTTTGAAATAGTTAATAAAGTGTTGTCACTGTGGTACAGTAAGTACCTGAAAAATAACTCCCTGGGCAGGATCAGCAGATTTTTTAAAGCTACAGATTTTTATAAGATTGGCTTTTAAAACCACATTATCATGTTAAATTTAATAGGAGAGTTTAGCAATTAGGTTTCTGTATACTTGTAACATTGTCTTCCAAACAACAGATCTCTTTTCCAACAACATTTTTAGTTCAAGATTTTTTCATATGAATTCAAAGTGACTAGGATAATAGAAATAAAAAATCATTACAGATGGATGGAGCGAAGAGATAAAGACAGAGACTATTACCCCCATCGGCTGGCTCATAAGACACTTTGAAGGTGGTTGTCTCAGAATTTGGTGGATCCCATGCAACAATAGCTGATTTCTCCTGAATGTTACTGAATTGCAGGTTTTTTGGGGCTTCCAGATCTGTAATTGAAAAAAAGAATGACTCATCAGTCGTATTTAAACACATTAACTTTTTTTTCTTTAGTTTTACATTGAGTAAGGAAACTACTTTATTGTTACCATCCATGTCCTATTAGGGAAAATCTCCCAAATTAAAGAAAGTCCCATTAGACAAGACAGGGGGAATCATTAGAAGATTTCTAAAGATTCATCCTATGATAACATTTAAGTTTGGATGCCTCCCCACCTTTAGTCCAAGAGACAATGATCACCATGAATAGTAAAGGGGAGAATATTTTCAGAGAGAACACAGACACCAATACCATTCTGGCAGGGGTTCCCAACCTACCACACTTTATCCAGGGCATAAAAAAATGGTTTCAAATACAATTTAATTGCACTTAAAAGTTATTTTTTTCAGCAACCAATGAGATGTTTGAAACAAAAATACTAGAATGTAATTGGTGATGTGATTCTAGGCTTTCTACTTAAACTTAAACTTACAAACCAATAAACAAATAATATATTTTAATATAATTTTTGTAGCAGATATGGGTTAGGAACTGGTTTTCCTTTACCTAGAGGAGCCGTCTTTCCTGTGTTTTGCATACTGCTTTGCTCATTCCCATCTCGGATACCATGTAATGTGACTGTGTAGATGGTGTCAGGTTGTAGACCAGACAGGAGAAGATTCCGATCGGTACCATCAGCTGTCACTGTGTTCAGAGGTCCATCCTGGCCTTGAACTTTGTATCGGATAAGGAAGGAATGGAAAGAACCCTCTGGAGCCTCCCAGGAGAGGTGAATGGCATGTGGACCATGAGGAGAGATGTAAAGATCAGTGACAACAGGGGGACCAACAGTCTCAGGATAACCTAAAAAAGCAAAAGATATTTTGGAAGAATGAAAATACATACAGCCACCTAAACACAAAATGCCAATACTCTGTCTATAGCCCATTTGGACTCAGATTTCATTTTCATTGGAGATGCCACTGGGAATGCAACAGGAAATAAGAGAAAATCTCTACAAAGTTGGGTTGACTACAGTTGTGACAAGAACCAGAAGCATCACCATTGGAAGATTTCCCACCATAGGAAAAGTTCCCTTGACAACTTTAAAATTTGGTAAGAAGGACAGGAAGGTTGAATCTCACCAGATTCTTACCACAGGGTGTACAGGCAGGAGACAAACTTAACATGGGTTCCTACCCTCCCGGACATAAACTTTAGGAATTGAAATATTTGTAGTTGAGAAAAGACATCTAAAGTTGACATTCCACTATAATAGAACATCTGTTTACTTACTAGGTGATTTGGGGAGGGGGCCCAGCTAGCTTAATTGGACCGTCCATTGTAGTAGAATGTCCACTTTATTGGGGGCAATGAACATATTTTGATTAGCCATAAAGAAATATTGGAGGAAAGTTGTTTGTTTTAAGCTGGCACAATAAACCTTTTGCAAATTAATAAAAAATAGGCCAGGGTCTAGTTTATTATAAATTATGGTTAGAAAAGGTAAAATGAAAACCTGACTGGTGGCTATGGGCATCAACATGATTTTTCCTTTGCTTTAGTTTTATTGAAATAAAACAGTGGTCTTGTATTTGGAGTACCTGTCTGGACCTCAGTGGTCAGCGACTCGCTCCTTATGTTTCCCTTTAGTCCATACACAGTGAATTCATACTTCTGAGATGGCAGCAGTCCATGAACGATGGTGCTGGAGTCTTGTCCTGGAATCTGAAGTTCCCTCATTCCTCCCTCGGGCTCTCTATACTGCAGGACAATCCAGTCAAAGGGCACTTTTCCTTCCACCAGCCATGACAATGTCACCGAGTCCTTTGTTATGTCTGAAGACTTAAAATCTATCAGACGAGTGACTATTGTACTAGCTGCAGTAGGTACAACTTTTCTTGGGACTGTAAGAAGGTAGAACATATAAATCATGTCAATGTTATCTTGTAGTGTTCAGTCGGTGGTGCCAAAAACATCACAAGGAATTAGGAATCTTTTGTGCTCCTTATCATCAAGATACACTTAAAGATCAGTAAATGCTTCTAATTCACCTGACCTCTGAAAGGTTAACCCAAACACATGTACTCTATTAAGCTGATCTTTGGGAAGATTTTTTGTTCTAGAACCACAACCAATGATAAGATGGGAAAGTGCATGCTAAGGGTGCTAGTTTTCTTTTGACATTGGGATTAAGTCAGTTTGGCAATTATTTGGGGTTCTCTTTTGAAAAAAAAGCATACTTATATGGAGACATCTATTTTTTACACATATTTTTAAACAGTTTAACATAGGCCTCCAGTAAATGCAATACAACCCTTCAGAAATTGTCTTAAAATAAACACAGTATCGATATCAAAACACCCCCAGTTGGCCCCCATTTTGAAAAAAATTCAACAGTTGCAGAGAAATTCCGCCACACCAGATATTTTAAAAGCAAGCTAGCCAAGAAGCTGTATTTGTTTCAAATAAAGTTGATCTAGTTTTTAAAAACAAAGATAGAGTTTCAAATTTAATACATTTCCTTTTAATGTTTTCCTATCTGCATGCATCAAATGGCTCGCCAAACTTGTCTTGGAAGGAGAAATATAAATATAATTACTCTATATTTAAGGAATTATGATGACACTGTCACTAGGTAATTCATTGAATTTCAACAATTTCAATTATTTTAGTTATTTCCCATGTCAAGTTTATTGCTGTGCAGATGGTAGTCCTCTTCTGTATGAAAGGCATTAAAGTGATTGTCAAAGATGCTTTGGAATGGGAAATATAATTATTATCACTTCAACCTAAAGAAGCTCTGTTACAAGACCAAATGTTTAAGAATAGTCCAAACAAAAGATTGTGTATTTAACATATGCATGTCATTTAACTGTAAAAGCCTCAGTTGTGTGAACATCTAAAACATGGAACTGTTTATGGCCGCCATCTTGGAAGTGTTGTTCACAGCCCATGCAAGCTGAAAGCCGTCACCCAAGTCACAATCTGTAGCAGTGTTTCTAAACCTGTGTAGATGGTGTCAGGTTGTAAACCAGACAGGAAAAGATTCCGATCTGTACCATCAGCTGTCACTGTGTTCAGAGCTCCATCCTGACTTTGGACTTTGTATTGGATAAGAAAGAACTGGAAGGAAAGGAACCCTCTGGAGCCTGGAGTTCCCTAAAGACCTGAACGTTATGGGTTCTCCTATGTAAAAAGGTTGGGAATGGCTGCTCTATAGTATTTAATTTTGCCTCTCATCTGACAGCTATGTAACGTGTCATGTAGAGGAGCTGGGCACAGACAATGAAGACATTGTGGAACCAGTCCAAAGGATTGGGAGGAGAAGGGGGGATCTTAGAAACCTAGAGACCGTTTTACACCTATAAATGGACAAGTTGTATTGATTAATATAAATTATTGGTATTTCCATCACCTGTGGTGGTCTCCAATGTAACAGCTTTGCTCCTCTTCCCTCCAGTAATCCCATACAGAATGAATTTATACTTCTTCCCAGGTTTCAGATCTTCAACACTTAACATGCGCTGGTCCCCATCCAGTATGACTTCTTTGGGTTTGGCTTCGGCATCACGGTATAGAAGAAGAAAAGACTCAAACTCCCCTCCATTCACTTCCCAGGAAAGACGGAGGGAATCACTGAGGATGTCAGACACGGAAAGAGACTCCAGACGAGGAGGGACGGATTTCTCTGGAAAAGGGCAAAATGTGAGGTTAACATTAGAACTGAAATTCCGTGACCTATTAAATCATTGTTACATAAACTATAGGATTGGACTCTAATTGGGTTGCAGATGTGTTTGTGTTGTAGCCACATGACTTTGTACATTATTTATCTATGTTTCATATCATACCACAATCTGAGACATAGCCTATAAACAATGCGGGTAATGTATAACAGAGAGTGTTTATTCCTATGGGAATACAAAGTAATAAATATTACCACCAGGGATATCATCACCCTTCTTTAAATAGGAGAGTCAATTAAACTGCTTTTTTTGTGATTAACTCACAGTGAGGATTTTAAGCAGTAACTGACACCACGCTGCCTAACAAACCAAACGCAAAACTTTTTTTTTTTTTTTTTGGGGGGGGGGGCAGGAGAACTCCTGTTGATAGTGCTTGGTATTGCTTTCTATGTCTCCATGGGAAGATTCACTCTGTTTATCCTGGTGACCAATATACCTAGGATTGAAAGTGAGGTGGAATCCAAAATTATTGTCTTCAAAAAAAGGACAAAATATTCCAATGGGATTTTTTGTTCTGTAGACAGATGTGTACATTCTTGTTTTTGAAGAGATTTTCCTGATATATCAGCAGGACAAGAAAAGAAAGGAAAATCTTCCCTATGATTTTTCTTTATTCAGCACTTCTGACTAGACAATAAACCTCACCAATAAGAATGACAGCAATGAAAACTTCACTTTAAAAAAAATATATACAACAATTTTTTACCTTTCGTTTTAGGAGTAATGTTTATGGACAATAGGAAACAGACGAATGGAAATATTAAGCCTCATTCAGATGTACCCGCTCCACACTCCCGGCCCAGCCTTTGATCACATAAAACGCATTAAACGTTATAAGAATATGTTTATTTAAGGTAGACAGTCTTATTAGCGAACTGAATAAGATACATCTTACTTTTCAGGAATGATTCCCAGGATGACAGTAAACTCCAGATTAAAAACATGTTCTGGGATGAAATCTGGCTCCAAGTAAAGGAATTTAAGTTAGGAGTTTTACAGCCTGTCCTATGAACGATGGCGGAGCCAAAGCTCTTCTCCTAGGAATCTGTTTCCTATAATAAGAAGATCTTCAAATTCATTCAGACACATAGGGGAGGGGACTGGCGCTGATTCAGACATACTGGGCTGTATACAAGATTTTTGGGGTCAAGAAATTTTGAGCTGAAGTTTATTCTGCTTATATTTTGCCTTTTTCTGGTTCCTCCTTTCCCCCTAGGCAACATGGTAATTAAATTCAATAAAACCTTTCCATTTTTATCATATACCTTATTTTGGACCCTGTAACAATTATTAATATGTATCTGTGTAATGCTAGCAGATTATGGTTGATTGGAAAGTGCATAAGCTGCATTTGGCTTTCCAAAAAGTAACACATCATTATGGGCCAGAACTCTTCTCAAGAACCTTCAGCACTGATGAAAGCAATTGCCTGGCTTATAGAAAGTCTGGGAAGCAGGAAAATGGATTCAGACTTGTCATGTCCAAGGTTCCAAAAATTGGTTTTAAAAAATGAATTTCAACTCAGAATTTCAGAATCTAGTTGCATTTCTTAAACATTCCAAACAGAATTGATTTGAGTCATATTTCTTTCCACTTTTCCACTTTAAAAATGTGTGATCAGAGAGGTCTTGCAGAAAGGGACAAGCAATGGTCTTTCTGTAAAAAAAAGCATTATCACCTGCCTAATCGCTCCTTGGAGCTGTGAAAATTGCTGAGCTGCACATGCAAGCAGATGTCCACACACTATGAGGGAACGGGGACAGGTGAATATCATAGATCAGTTCCACTTTAAGGTTCACAATACCTCAAGGTTTATTTCCCTCTTCAACAATTCCCAGCCCAACAGCTCATTGAAATGACAGGTACGCTTTAATTTTCCATCTAACAGCTTTTCCCTCAGCCTCCTCTCACCTGTGATGATTTCTGTAGTCACTGGTTTGGTTTTCTTCCCTTCTGTTATACCATGAAGGATGAATTTATATTTCTTCCCAGCCTTTAATTCTTTCACATCGTAAGACCTAACGTCTCCTTCCAGAGGAATTTCTTGCAGCCGGCCTTCTCCATCCCGATAAGAAAGAAGAAAAGAATCAAAGTTGCTACCTTTGACCTCCCAGGTGAGATGGACGGAATCGCTGTGGATGTCTGATGGAGAAATAGACTCCAGGCGTGGAGGCTGTGGCTTTTCTAGAAGACAGAAACAGAATAAAAGGTTTATTAGGAAAGGGATAGAGATGTTATGAAACATGGAATAACGAAACTGTTGCTGCGGAGGGGATTTGTTATAAAAAAAATTTAGGTGGAAGTGTCTGTAAATCTTTAGATAGGAATTTGAGGGCTTCAGCAACAACTCTCTGGGTTACCATTCCTATGAGGAGGTTATTTCTGTATCAGGGTTCATGTTAGGGATATCGTTACAAGGGTCAGGGGTTGGTTGAATTTGCCTTTGTTTAGTTCACTGACAATTCACTGGAATTGATCCCAATGTTTGGGTTGTTTCATAGCCAAACCTAAATTTAATTGAAGTCAATCCTAGGCAAAAGTAGCCAACACTACATAGAGCATGGCTTAGCCAATTCTGTTGGCAGACTATGACAGCTGTCATTGTCAACCAGCCAGGTTGGCTAAATCTTAAGGGTCAGCGTGAGGTGGCGGATTCCCAAAAGACCCCCCCATCCGCAGACCACCACAACACAGGGGTTATGTTGTGGGGATGAGCCACTTTCTCCAACAATAGCCCGTGCAACCATTGGGGGTAGGCAAGCGTCTGTTTTCTCCCAAACATGTTTTTGTCCCTTTCCTTTTTGGCAAAATCATGTTCCAGAAGACCATTTATGGATAGGAGAGGAGGCACATACACTCGTTGCCCCATTTCCTATCCAAGAAGGTCCCATGATAATTCAGGGGTCTGGTTGCAATATAGTATGGGAGGTGGGGGTATGCTGGCTAGCAGACTATTAGAGTGAATTTGGCCAGCTGACTATGATAGCTGTAAAAGTCTGCCAGCAAAACAGGCTGAGCTGTGCTATACTGTCAATAATGGTTAAAGCATATGGATGTATCCATTTATAATCCATTTATTCCAGTCCAAATGACTAATGTTCAGGTTGACCTTGACCCAGACCTATAGTTAGCCTTAGGAGTGAAACTGAATGTTAAGATTGGATTGCATGCTTTAATAAAAGGGGTTCCTTTTAGGTACCATAATTACAAAGCAAGAAATATGACTTTCTATAAACATTCAATGGTGGTGAATGAAGTACACACCAAAAATATTTATTTCCAGGGAATGTTTTATGATTGTTAGCAATTTCTCTTTTATAAATATGGCTCTTATTGTTGGAAGGTTAGAGATAGAGCCCATTCAGACTTTTGTATTAGGGTAACTTGGGGTGAGACGCTGTTTCGATTGGCATTAACACAACTAATCACTGTGTAATCTACTGCCATTTGTTTAAAATGGCAGCCTCAATGCAATGGAAATTGTACCCCTTTATTCTCACAAGTCACTGTGTCTGTACCTTCATTGCCATCTGAGGATTCTTGCAAACCCGCCATCTTGGAAAGGCCATTTGGAATTGCATTGTGGCAACACTTAACTCCAGTCAACAGATTAGTTGATTAAAAACAAGACCTATCAAGCATTATCTTTTATCTTATTTTTCTAAATTGAAACATGATAGCTGGATTCTGATTGGTCTATAGACATCAGGTATTATATATAAAGCCCCCACAACCTTGTGCCTTACCTGTAAACACATGGGCTGTTTCCGGCTTGCTGTAACTGTCTCCCCAGACACCTCGGATCTCCACTGTGTAATTAACATTGGCCTGCAGTCCAGTGACCACCATAGTTGTTTCATCCCCTCGTAGAGTCTCCTCCTTAAAGGGACCTCCAGGGGGGCCATATTGGATGACAAAAGCATCAAAATCACCATCCAGGGGCTCCCAGGTTAGACGGAAAGAATCTGTCCGCACATCTGATACAGAAATTGGGGAAAGACGAGGAGGTGTAGGGATTTCTTCCCCAGGAGCAGCATCTGTATAATAATATAAATGATATCATGGTTATTTATGATGTTTAAACAACTGAATATTACAGACATAACCTGCTGTATAGTGATTTTAAAATTGACACAAAAAAGGAGTACAGGTTTTATAATTATGTATTATGTACTTCCACACTATGTGTTTTTGTGATTCAGTTTTAGAGATTTATCAAAACAACTTCAAGTTATCAACATTCCTTCCATGTTCCTTACGTAGAATAGTCCAAAGGTATTAGGCAGTACGAGGTGCAACATAGTGGGTTTGTTTAAGACTGGAAGCCACCTTACAAACAGCCCATCCAAAGCTGAAAATACCGTATATGTGAAGCTCTATAAAGTCACCACATCATTCCTAGATCTTTTCCAGTCTATTGGTTTACCAAATTCATGTTAAAGTGTGAAAAGAGAATGTCAATATGATAAGTATGTGACTAACAATCCTGGTGGTGATACTGTGGTCAGCTCACAATGAGGTGCTAAGCCACCAAGAGATGTATGAAGATGGTGATTGATTGCTACAAGTTTGTAATGTCTTCTAAATAAAATACATAGGATGGAAACCTGTATTAATGTCATTTTAGAAAGCTTTAATGACCAGACCTTTACATTTCCATGCTCCATGCTTTCCGAAACAAAGCTGAACTGTAAATATTTAAATAAAGCACGATTCCAGACAAAGCTTATGTTTTTTGGATAGATAAGCTGGTGTCGGAGCTCTGCAGAGAGACCTGCTTCTGCCACAGAGCAAAGGTTCCTTTCTGCATCATGCTGGTAGGGCACAGGGTTTAGTCTACTTAGACTGTTGATGCTGAGATTGTATAGAGAGTGATGTTCGTGATGTAGACCCCATACAATCAAGGTCTGTATAAAATCATCAGTCATCTCCTTTACAGCAAGAATAGACACACACCTGAGCTAAGTAACATTCTGAGCATGAAAAGGCATTTGAATTTGAATATAGTATGGGGGGGATTCCACTTTACAGAATAAGTATTTTGTATCTCTACAAATAACTGATACATTCAACTACAACTGACCTTTAATCATGACTTCTATACAGCACACACATTGTCTTCAATCACATATTAATGTTAATATGCTACAGAGAGATAGGGCAAGGCTACAATGTTTCCAGTGTTATAGAACAAAGAATCCATGTCCTTATTTTTGTACATTTATAGCTCATCGCTACCAGGACGTTGTGAGCCAGTGCAACCAATCTAATTTAATTCCTTGGTTACCTCCTTGTATATAATTCTGATTGCATAGAGCCCTTTGTCTGCAGAGGATGATCGGAAAACAGAAATAAATTAAGGACTTTTGGTGATTTTTTTTTTCATTTTTTTTGTAATCTTGCCTTATTGATTTAATGAGCAGAAGTGTTTTAATCGATGCTTATTCTTTAAAGCAGAGGTCCCTAACCACAGGTTCCAGGACATTGGGCTGCAGTTGTCCTTGTAGCTAAATCAGGAAGGATTTGTGTCCTCTCTCCTGTCATTTTATTCAGCCATTAACAGCAAAAACTGCAGCCAAAAATGAAAGCTCCACCCTCTACCCTTTAAATTTCTTGCATGAAACCAGGCCATGGTGCAAAAAAGGTTGGACACCACTCAGTTGCAGGCCTAGCCAACAGTGACCTCTGTTCAGAGCTCACTTGAAGGCATATACTGCCATGCAGGTCTGGCCCTAGCTGTGGGGGCCCCTATTGGCTGTGGAGTGCCCAGGACCCACTTTGCACCTACCTATGTCTTTCCCTGGCACAGCTGTTTTATAAAAGGTGTTGTTTATGTTACAACACACATAGACATTTTAGACAATTGTGCACTTTTGGTGAAGGCTGTTTTCTGTTCCAGCATGACTGTGTACAAAACCAGCCCAATGCAGATATGGTTTGGTGCATTTGGTGTAGAATAACTAGTAGCCAACAAACAGTCTTGACCTCAACTGTATTAAACACCTTTGGAATGAACTGGAATGGCAACGGAGAACCAGTCCTCAGTATCTGGCCTGACAAATGTTCTTTTGGCTGAATGGGCACGAATCCATGCCAGTACACTTTTTAAGTCTTCTAGAAGGTTTGGCAGAGGCTTTAATAGCTGCAAAAGAGAGGCTTTATATTAATTCCCATGGTTTTGGAATGGGATGTCCTACAAGCTTCTATAGGTGTGATGGTCAGTGGCCCACAAACCAAAGGCATGTAGATACTTTGGGCATACAGCTTTTTATACTCCAGCAGCAGTGAATACAAGCAGCATCATTTATTTTTGTGTGAATATGAGAGAGCAGCATGGTATCAGCATGTCCCGTTCATGGAGGTACAGCATGTAAACTGAATTTCACAAACAACAGCTGTGTCATTTATTTTCAGCCGGGCACATCACATTCTCATTATCTGTTGTACTAACAAACAAACCCACAGTCTTGTATAGTTAATTTCTTCCATGCACTATTGTAACGTTCAAGCCCAGGGCATGGAATTGTATGATCACCCACCATTCCCTATAAAATACACAGCCAGATCATGAAGAGTCATAAAACCTTTCATTTAAATATACAAAGAATAGTATTTATCAATATTTATACAGGAACTGTATTGTATGGCATGTAATTTCCTTATTACTTTAAGACTTACTTTTTTGGTGTAACTTTCATTTTTTTTTTTTTCTATATTTCCTTTATGTTTCCAGGAATATATTACTTCTTACAGTGATCCCAGTACATCCTCGACAATGTTTTCATCTCCTTTTCTCGCTAAAAGAACAGAGCCACCATTGTTTCGCCCTTATACAAGCTCACCATACACTTTCTGGTCTGCAATGCTGGCTCAGGAATACCACAATCATGGTGCCTGGGCAGTTCTTGCCTAAAATGGATTGGCCCCTCACCTTGCTACAAAGGCACCTGTGAAGGGGTTGAATATATTAGGCATCACGTGAACAGTCACTTCTTGAAGGTGATGTTTTGGAAGAAGGAAATTGGGCAACAGTAAGCATCTGGGTCATTTGACAAGGACTAAATTGTGGTAGCTTGATGGCTGGGTCAAGAACATTTCCAACATAGAAGGTCTTGTGGGGTGTTCCCAGTATGTGGTAGTTAGTACCCATCAAAAAAGGTTCAAGGAAGGACAATATGTTAAGCCAAAACAGGGTGATTGACACCCAACCAAGGATCATTGATGTGCATGGGGGGGAGGCAAACTGATCCCACAAATTGCTACAAAACCTTATGTTGCCCATTGAAGAAAGATATCAGGACACTAAGTCCAACACACCTTGCTGGGTATGGGGTTGACCTCTGTCTGCCACTAGTAGTGCCTGCAATGGTCATGCAAGCATTAGAATTAAACCATAAAAAATGGCGACCTTGACTAATGAATCATGCTTTTTAATACCACGTGGATTGCCCTGTGAATTTATCTTGAGAAGAGATGGTGGCAGGATGCACTATGGAAAGAAGGCAGGCCAGTGGAGGCAGTATAACCTAATGCAGCTTTTATCAAACTTTTTAACATGGAGGAACCCTAAAAAATATTTCAGGTCTTTAAGGAACCCCTGCTATAATTACCATATCCACAGCTCACAGTATATTAGTGTGGTGGTCATTGGGAAGAATGCCTCTTACATTGCTGTCCCATGAGAAGCACGTCACCCTTACAGATGATAAGTAGTAGATTTGGGTAGGAGGAACAAATTGTTCATTGCTCAAGAAACTCCTAGCAATTTCTGGAGGAACTCTGGTTGGGAAACAATGACCTAAACGATCTGCTGCTGTTGTGTTGGTGGCAGATACCACAGAAGACCTTCAATTGTCTTGTCCATGTTTCAAGGGTGAGAGATATTTTGGTGGCACAAGAGGACCTACACAGTATTAGGCAGGTGATTTTAATGTTTTAGCCAGTCTATATATACGGCAGCTTACCAGTCCTCATTGTGGTGGCTGCAATCAGTTCCTTGTCAGTAATTCTTTTCCTAGACTGATAACTCTCATTGACTGTATTGTATCCCTGGAGAAGTACCATGATCATGATGTCAGGACAGGAAGAATATTAGGACAGTGGAAAATGAAGGTACTACACAACACTCCCACCTAGATTATGACATGAAGAGGGAGAAAACCCTCTTCTCCAAGCCATAACATAGATTGGGGTGTTCTTTAGCCCTTAAAAAGACCTGGGCAGAGCTATATATTTTAGATTTAAGTGTAGCACAGGGAGTTTCAAGATGATTGGATTTCTGGATCAATCCCAAGGTATTTGGTTTGCACTTATCGAGCAGATTTAACAAAACACTTTATTGAGTCTGTTAACGGTAACCAAACCCTGCTACTCTGAATATGAAACCAGATCCTTTACTTCAGGATACAACACCCTAAACTTTCACCAATCCGGCTCACAGATTATCACCTCATGAAGTCGGTGTTCTCTTGTAAATCATTTAATGAATGCAAATGGAAAAAAAAGTCAACTGACAAATCTGAGCGATAAGAATATAATTTACAGCAATGAAATGTAGCTCGCTTGGCTCTGTGTAACTGTTCCATGAGGGCAGGTGTCAGTATTTTGTAATGACAGATGGTAAAAGAGTTTCAGCATCGAGGTCTGGCACACATTCACAAGTACAAATCTCAACGAGCTGCATCCCAGCGGAACGTCAACAATAAATTCCCCCAGAATTCACACAGGAGGATTTCCAGAGAAATGGAAAACTCTACTACATATGATTTACATCTATGCTAGAAATATATCATAATCGCAATGTACTGTTCATGGGTACCTATAATTCTACGGTCATTTATAGGTAAAAAAAAATGCATATTGATAGGTGAAATTTGACAGTTATATGTCAATTATGTTGCCATTGTACTAAACGTTTTTTATATCAAAATTTGTTCTTATTTTATTTCAAGAATCTTAATTTGAACCTTTTCTTATGAATTCTAATGTAACCTAAAACCGGTCATAAATATGGCAAATTTTAGTTAATTTTACCCACTTTTCATCACAAATATAATTGCAAGTAATCCCAAGAAACAAATAATCTATCACCCATGAACTTAAATGGCCACTAGAAGCTGGACAATTATTGTTGGGCAATAAATAGATATTCAATATATTTTATTGAACAAATAGAAAGTGATCAAAAGCAATGGCAATATGTGGCATACTTGTTTATTGGCAATAATTGGATGTTTGGGCAGTTAAACCCAACTTCGTGCAGGGGTCATGATGAGGTGGTAGGGGTTCAAAAACCTAATCAATTATTCACTTAGGCTAAGGTTTGGCACTGTTCCCTTTAACCCTCTAACCCTAGGTACTGGACAAGGACCCTGCGCATAGACTTTCAAGCACGCTCAGCAATAGTCTACGCACCAGCAGGCCGAAGAGGGGTTTGTCACGGGGCAAGGGTAACCACTCTGGTAACCCTTGCCACACACACTATCACAGGTATACTGTCACCACGTGCTTAGACGTAAGCACGCACCGTTACCCTTGACAACCACAGTTATGCTTCTGCTTCTTTAGTGTCACCCGCTGCCACTCCAGACAGGGAAGTCTCAGAAATCACAATGTTATAGTAGCGCTTTGGGTTTGCAAGTTACACTATTTCTATTTGGAGCATTCAGAGATTCAGCTTACACCTTTTATAGGGTTTTAAAAGTAAAAGCATACAAAAACACAGAGCATAAACAAATTATAGAAAAATAAACACTAATCTAAGAATATTAACAGAACAGCAAAAAATAAAAAGGGAAAACTGTGAAATATTATTTAGGTAGACTTGGTTTTCCTGGTCCAGGTTGCTGTGTAAAGTCCAAGTTATTAGTCAGAGTCACTGGGCTCCCTGCATTGCTCAATGTGTCAGTGCCGTTGTCCTTAGCAACAAGATGGTATCAGTGAGAGCTCCCCCTGCTAGACTTACATGGCTTTTTCTAGGCCAACAACAGAGGTGGGACTAATACAACAACCCAATAATAGCAGGGTGGGGGCTGTCTGAGGGGCTATGTCCACATGGAGTATGGACACTTATTATTAATATTATTATTAAACAGGATTTATATAGCGCCAACATATTACCCAGCGCTCTACATTAAATAGGGATTGCAAATGACAGACTAATACAGACAGTGATACAGGAGGAGAGGACCCTGCCCTGAAGAGCTTACGATCTAGTAGGACACTTCCAAAATGCCCTTATTATAGCCATTATTAATATTTTTATAAGTACAGATTTTATGAACTGCCATCCCCCAAATTATTTATCACAAAAATACGATGTTCATAGAGATCAAACTAGGTATGTCTGGGACTTATAGTTCCCCAGAGCAGGCAAAACATGGGTTCCAGGTCTGCCTGTGGGCTGGGAAACCAGTTCGTGGTCTCAAAATGCTCACCATAATGATCTAGCTACAAATCCGTCATCTATTACTTTATACAGAATGGTATATTGGAAATATAAAGATTAGGAATAAATGTGTTTCAGAATACATATCAGAGACACTCTGTCTGGCCTTATCTGAGGTTTTTGACACCTGGAAAAACTGGAAACACTGACTACAGACAATTAATTAACAGCAAGCTATTACAACTTAGGACTCTTTGTTATTTTAAAGGGGAGAAAAAATTCAATTAGCACAAAGACCTTACACAGGAAGACCCTTTGGTAATTTTAAAGGGGAAATGTGGACTTAATATTTCCACCATATCACACTAAATATTTTCCGCCATATCACACCAACAATTGCCATTATGATAAACGCAGCCTAGATTATGGCACCAGAGTAGACAGGGCCTCAGCTCACCTTATTCTCTGAACTTGTGGATAGATGGCCATGTATTTGTAGGTGGATAAATACACCAGGCATAGTATAAAAGACATTTTTCTTCCTCGCGCGGATAAAACAGATATGCCCAGGAATTTAAAGGCATTTTAATTAAAATTTACAATGGGAGTTTATCACATATGGGCCAGATTTAGCTCAGTCCTAGTGATGGGGATAAGCACAGATTGTGAAATGACTTAATGTGCCGCTTCTGGGAAGGTCAAAGATATTTCTCAGCTCTCGCTCATCATATACTAAGGGATTACTCATTGCACTGCTATTTATTTTCTTGTAGAGAAAACAACAATGTTGTTGTGAGTTTGGGATTCTCTGTGTTTTTCTGGAGGTCTCTTATGAAAAATGTCTGTCTCTGTTATCGTAGAGGTGAAATGTCCATCTGATGATATCTCTGATCTCCATTAAAGGGAAACTAATGCAAGTTCAGAAATGTAACGTTTTTGGGTACTGTTATAAATGTATCTTAATGTATCACATGGATTTGATGTGTTTTTGGTTTGCTCCTCCATATTTTAATAATGTATTTCAGAATTATATGGGATTGTTCTAGTAGTCATCTTTATATCAAGGTTTATGCTTAGCATCCTTACATAGAAATGAATACAAAAAAATTTAAACATCTGTTTGTTTTTTTCAGCCTTTGTCCAGTTGGGAAGATTTCAATTTCATTCTCTGCCCAAGGGACACAACAGGAAATGAGAAAAAAATTTGTACATTTCAGTTCTGGTGCTATTTTTAACAAATGCTGCCAAATAAGTGTCCCATTCTGAAATATCTACCTTTTCTTTTGGTGACCGGTGTCAATGTTCCTGTCACTTTCTGTCTTGGTAGCATTACCTACCAGGATATGTAAATATGGTGACTCTCTCCAGATGGGGGGATTCCCAACATGCTGGGAAAAGGGCAGTGACATCACATTCACCCAAAAGAAATGGCATGAAGACAGGTTGAGGGGTGAGTAACATTTACTTTTTTCATCTAATATATATTTCTTCTTTTCTTTTACTAAAGTCCAAGTCAAAGTTGCCGCTTTGTTTCCGATCTGTAAGGCCCTTGTCTAGCAACAGTACTCACCAGATGCCAGTCCCCCAATCTAATGCCCCATTCTTTGCTTTTAGCAAGCCCCAGTTTGCACCCTCCCAGCACACAATTTCCTCCAGGATATAGTGTGCAAGAGATGGTGTCTGACAAGGACTGGCAGAGGATCAAAAGCCCACAGATGATGCAGTACCAAGATTCCGGCAGAGACAAGTCCAGAATACAGAGCCAGGGATCATTCACAGGTAATCAATCTACCAGACGAGGTACACAAGGGCAAAACAAAAGCAGTCATGTCGGGGTCACAGGCAAAAGGTCGGTCCAGGCAGCATAAACTCCCAGGGTCAGAAACAGGCAGCAACAGTAAATCAGAAGAATTCGCACTCCAGCAGCAAGTCAGCCCAGCTTAACGCTACAAAAGGCCTTGGTGACTATGAGCAGAACGGCTATAAAGTCCCAGCAGCCAATAACAGCGTAGGATTGAGTCAGGAACTAATCTGCCCCTAAAATCCCTTTCAGCTGAGCACAGCTTTAGAGTTTGAGCTGGAAATACCGATAAAATACATCTCAGGCTGCATGGCTAAAGGGAAGCAGGGGCTGTTGCTATTTCTTTGTTCTCCTTGCTGCTGCAAGTGACATCACTGGACAGAATAAATGGTGTTTGATACTGCAATGGCACTAGGGTTGGGCGAGCGAATTTATTAAATTCGGTCCCTCAGCGAATTGGGCCGTTCTCGCTTACCAAACATGTAGGCGAGAACGGCCTTTGTAAATTCGGACTGGGAGACCAAAATTTTGGGACCTGCAAGAGCAATCAGGGGAGCGGAGCTGTTGGCTCCGCTCGCCTGATTGCTGTTTCAGCCCTGTACTATGTGTTCTATGTGTTCCTGGATAGAGTTTGTCTATCCAGGAACACAGAGTTTCCTATCAAGGAACACAGTGTGAGTCTCACGGCTGGCAGCTCATGAATGAATGCAGCGTGGGAAAAATCCTCTGATTTTTCCCACGGCCGCGGTTATTTCCTAATCGGAACCCGCATGACTCACTCTGAGAGGAGGAGTATCGCGGCTGCATTTATGAATAGAGCTGTGAGAATCCTCCTCCCAGTGAGAGATCCCCGGGCACTACAGGTCAGAATGAGCTGTAAATACAGCCACGATAATCCTCCTCCCAGAGGATTGCCGATGGTTTTGGGAAATTTTGTGGGCCCATTGGAATTTTGAGGAAATTTTCCTCATCCCAGAGGCATTCTCCCTCATCCCTAGATGGCACATAATACGGGATCGCCGGCCCAACATGGGATCGCCGTCCCGATAAGCCTCTCCTAACACCATCTTTTTAGTTGGTAAGTACATTGTGTGTACTAGTGCTACCTTATTGGACACAAACTGTCCTAAAAGATGTATGACTATCACCAAAAATTGCTAGTTGTCCAACTTCAATTCTTTCTGATGAGGGTTAGAAATTTAGAGTCAGAACTGATCTACATACTTGCTCCAAATACTTGCAGCAATAAAGATGTAATTATCAGCAAGACATCCAGGACAATACCAGCAAGATTGCAGGATAAGCTGTGGGCAGAGTGAAAGGGTCATAAGAGACCAGAAACATTGCTGCTATACATAAACTGCTTCTCTTTCTGCTTCTCATGCTTGCTATTGCTTGTCTGAAGAAACATTAAAGAGTTGCTTTTTTTTAAAATCCTCTGTGCCAACTAAAAATTATTAGTTGGATCTGTTTCATCTCTCAGTGCCTGGGGTTTCACCGAAGCATGAGATGTGGAGTGGCGGAGTGCAATCTGTCAAAAATCTTGGAAAATATCTGATACAACGCTGCACGCTTAATAAGATGACTACACTCAGGAATATGTATCCACTCCCAGTTACAATGAGTTCATGAATGGGCAGTTGTGCTGTATCTAGAATATTAGTAAAAAGGGAATAGAATACAACAAAATAAATGGTGTTTGGTTTGTAACCCAACATACATATTCTTGTCATCTACCCACATCCATGTATACAACTTTTTGGCCTGATCCCCACCATTCTACTGGCACACCCAGGTTTAAAGTGCTGTTTGAAACGTCTGAAAGTTTTATATGTGAAGCAGCTGGGCCATCTCCAAGGAAGCTTCATCTCTGCTCTGCGTCACTTTGCTTCAATTGCAATGCATTATGCTGCCATGGAATGTCAAAGCCATGTTGTTCTGTGTTGTGCTATATGTTTCTGAAACTGAAGCAAAGCTCTTGATCGTTCCCAATGGTTTCTGTAGATCACCAACTGTAACATATAGCTGTATCCTCGTTATTTGTAACAGAAGTTAAATTGGGATGGTGTAGAATGGGTTAAGGGATTATCATTCCACATTCCCCCTCTTTTCTCTGGACAGTTAATGGATAACACTGCAATGGTGATATGTATCATCCCTCACCCACCCTTGTATCAGCCAAGTAATAAACCACGTGGCAGAGACTCACACTGCCAAGATCAAAGTGAGAATAAGTTTTATGAATTTACCTTAGCTGAACTAAACCTCATTCTATTGTCTAGTGAAGTAATATATAAACAAATGTTATTGAAATCTGTAGTGTACTGCAAAAATGAATAGTTTTTTGGTGACCAGAAGACCACCACTATGTCAAGAATGGAACATTGGACCATTATCAAGGCGTGCCCAATACCACAAAGTACACTTAAGCCACAATGGAAACCCAAACCTTGAGATCTATACAGGGAACAAGGCTTGGTGCTGGGGGTATAGTTTTCAACCAGACATAGCTGTAGCTTTACAGACCACCCTTCTCCACTGGTCAATATTCTGGTGACCTATGAACCCCAGAAGAGCTGTTCCCAAACCTACCCATTGCAGTCAGTAATATAGAGCTTTTCTACTCACTTTATCAAACTTGCCACTGAAGTTCTAAAGGTGATTGGCATTTAGGAAACCAAATTCCATGAGACTCTATAAGCCACTTTTTGGCTGCAGGGGATTACAGAAAACACAAATGAAGGTGAACTGGCTAGAGCACAGCTGTAGAATTTGTTGCCTTGCTGAATGAATGTACATAGCAGCTGTATTTGCTCTTTAATACTCTTTAATATTTCAGCAGTAGACCATCACTAGAACACCAACAGTGCATGGAGATTATGACATACCACCAGCAGTGCGTCATTAACCCATCTTCAAGCTGTTAGTAGATAATTCTTTAAGAGGGGAGTAGTTTAAGAAACACAGTACAACTAAAACATTGTGTTTTTTATCAGTGTTGGGCCAATATTGCTAAAGTTGCCCATAAATAAGGGATGGCAGTCATCCAATTTCATATTTACAAAATCTATGCACATCAACCACACTTTAATATTCTGGGGGGGGGGGGTTCATACAATTTGACAACTGTTCAGTTTTAAGATCATATAATCTCTCACTTACTTGTACACATGTACACAAGTCAGATGATGTTTGCTTGACATGAACAGTCATACTCATCTTGAGTGAACATTAGACATGTGTACAGAGGTCCCCAGATGTCATTCATCAATCCACCATGGCGTGGTGAACTTATGCTCTCCCCGTGTTTGTGTGGGTTTCCTCCCACATTCCAAAAACATATAGTTAGGTTAATTGGCTTCTCCTCAAGCTGACCTTAGAATGTGATAATGACATATGACTATGGTAGATTGTGAGCTCCTTTGGGGTACAGCTAGTCATATGACTATGGAATTTGTAAAACTCTGCGTAAGATGTTGGTGCTATATAAATACAAGCAAATGTAAATGTGTAAATGAGTACTTAGATGATCATTATTATACTACCAAAGGAACTTCCCGCCCTATGTAGAATACCATCAAAGTGACATCAGTAATTTACAAAACATAGAAAGCACCACGATAAAGCCATCATTATATCTTATAGTGATACCTTTATCTCCATTCCTGGTTCTCTGCCTATATCAGGGAATGACGAATACAGCTTTCGTGGGAAAGAACTTCCAGCGGTTGAGTTTCGAAAAACTGCAGATGTTGTCTCTCTAAAAATAGATGCTGTTTTTTGGACTAGTCCTCATTTGTATGAATCAGATGAGCTGAACAATATACAGAAACTTTTTAATTGGACAATGAAAGTGCCGAATGTTGTGCAGGAAGACAGAGGTGCCTGCATTGCCTCCAGCAACCAATTACATTCCAGCTGTAATTCTTCTAGTGCTAATTCAAGAAATACAATAACACTGATGGTTTCTACTAGAAATAAGGACAGATGTCTTTTTCTGCTGGGTTTATAAACAATTCTGAGTTGTTCTGCAAATTTCTAGGTTTACTCTTTAGAGGTTCTATGGCTCATAGATAGAAAACTGACTGGAATATCACATTCAACTTCAACTGCAGGATCTGGAACCTCTGGGTAAAAGTATCATACAGAGAATTAGGATCAGTGCTTCCAACAAGTAAAAAGTCTTTTTGTACTTCTATTAAGTTAGTCTTGTGATTTAGGAACTGCTGCCATGAATAAGATGAGCAGTGGTCATTGCTGATAAACTTAATACTAGTCCTAGCACTAAATAGAGTTCCAGGGTTCCTCCAGATGATGCTAGGGTTTCTTCGAGCCATAAGCAAGTTGTGCCTCTCATGTCAGAAATGATCTTTTAGGCCATTTGTAAGTATGACATTCTGTCTAATGGCCAGCAATGAAAAAGATATTCTTCTTACTTATCACCACACTAATATATTGTGAGATGTAGATATAGTAATTACAGCAAGGGGTTCCCTGAGACCTGACAGTTATTTTAAGAGTTCGAAAATGTTTAAAGGTTGAGAAAAGCTACAAAAAACATTAACAGGTCCAACCTCTTGACCCTCCTGACCCTAAATGGTGCTGAGCAAGGAATTATATGAAGCTACTGATGCTTGCTGTATATAAAACACATTATTTGTTTTGTTCTGGTTTTACAACCCATGGTCATGTCACGCATTTCAGGACCAATATTTTATTATTCATATGGGGAATATTGATTTCACCTTTTTTTATAGAGCCGATCTGTCTGATAATCTGGTAAGTCTGCTTTGTCTAAAATTGTTGCAGGAAATGTAAACCAATCTAATTTTTTCATGACACCAATCTGTCTGCAGGTATGGTATAATAAAGTTCAATACCACAATTCTATATGTCAAGCTTTTTGTCCATTGAAATATCATTTCTTTATCAATATGTAGCGTTAAGGTATATGTAGTAGGGTAGGGATCAAAACATGTCTGGGCTTTATATACACTTTAATGGAATTTCCTTACCTTTTTGTATAACCAACATTTTGGGGAAGTGGAGAATTATAGGGGACTGCCATTTAGAGATTGCTCAGGCAGAGGCACGGCCCTGGTGACCTCACAAGAAGTGATGAGATCTGCCCGACCAAGACAAAGGCTGCATATCCGAATAATATTTTCACCACTCTTTCCAAAACACCAAAAAATGTTTTGACTAGATTTGGATTTTCATTGGTAAGTACAGAAAGAATGGTGCCAATTAGTAAATCAGCTCAATTGTATTATTCCAACACTTGTAATATCTCCATTCTGACATACCTGTGGTCACCTCTTCTTTCAGTGGCCGTGATAGCTTCCCTCCCCTGATGCCATACACTGATACTGCATATCTGGTGTTCCCAGTCAGATCCGAAAGTGTCACCTCACGCTGGTGCCCGGGAACAGATGTCTCCTTTGGGGTGGCGCCATCACTTACATCTTCATACCGGACCAGGAACGATTCAAAAACATTAGGCTTAGCCTTCCACACCAAGGTGACAGTGTCAGTTGTAACGTCTCTCACTTGCAGACCCCCTAGTGGAAATCTTGGAGGCACTAGAGAATAAAAGTCCATTTTTAAAATGAGTAAAACAAATATAACAGGGCAATACAAGGTAAAATAATATATTATATAACAATATTATATTAATGTAATCCTCAGGAGATGTTTGTTGGGAGTTGTCCTACAGTGTCAATGGTCATTTAATGAACTACCTATGAAGAGCCGGTTTTGTCACCCTCGCACAGGACTACAGATTACTCCCTCCTTTCCTTTTCTCCATAAGCTTTAAATGTTTTATATTAGACAGAATAAAAAGAGCTAATAGGTGATGTTCACTGAAAAGGTTTGAATACAGTTGAATATCAGGAAGACATCCAAAGTAAAAGCTTCAGCCATGCTGAAGGCGGTGAAAAATACCCCAAAAATGTTGCCCCTTTACCAGATATTAAGACCAATATATTTTATCTGGACTCCAATTCTGTTTTGATACGCTTCTTCTGCTATATTTCATAATAAAGAGGTTCTAACTTTATCATCAATAAACCTAACCCAACATAATTTCCTAAATGAAACTTACTTAATTTAGAAAAATAATGTTTTTATATTGTCCCACACAAATTTCCCCTCACTTCTGGGTCTGGTAGCAGGATGTAAAAGGAGAGCTAAACAATGAGGACATGAAAACCAATAAAATCCTGAAACAGCTGCACACCAGTCAGTACTACAAATTAACTAATTCAATGTTACACTATTTACTTTTTAGGGCTGCAAGTCATCCAGATCCCTCTGTAGAGATACCCATAATGATATATTACACAAACTTGGTTATACCTTTCTCCTATTCCATCCTGAACCCTGTGCTGGTTGCCTTATTTCATACAGTGATTGATAACAAGAGAGAAAGCAGAATTCTATATTAAATCTAAAACCATTGGTTTTACCTGTAGAAGCCACGGTTGTGGTTGTGGTTGGTGGCGGAGTGGTTTCTTCAATCGGTGGAGGAGTGGTCTCTTCAATCGGCAGCTGAGTTGGAGATACCGTAGTGGGTAATGGAGCTGCGGTTGGAGGCAAAACAAATTGTATTATTTGTGGCTTCTGCAAAAAAAAATATATATATTCTTTCTTGTTGTGTTTTTTGGACAACCACCCCCTTCCCTCCCCTTCATAACCAATGACATGCTGAATCATGGAAACATTACATGCAACATGTGCTCGATGACATGCTACAAAGCAGTGAGCATATATGATTATGTATGTATGGGTTACTGCTGGGTGCATGGACATTCATAAAACCTTCTCCCATACATACACAAAAATATATACCAGCTGTATGTTCTATATACATACACCAATACCAGGTGTATGTATATCATACATGGTTTAAGAATGATATTTAACCTTATACTGCATCAAATAATGACAGATGACATGGAAAGCATATTCAGATCTGTCATTAATATATATATCATACACACATTCAAGCACTTTTACACTGTTCAATACACCGATAACTGTGTGTGGGGTATAGATATACATTGTATAATTTTATTAAAAAGCAAAAGTTAAAGAATAGAGATTAAATCAAAGATGAG
Source organism: Pyxicephalus adspersus (assembly GCF_032062135.1). Taxonomy (NCBI): domain Eukaryota; kingdom Metazoa; phylum Chordata; class Amphibia; order Anura; family Pyxicephalidae; genus Pyxicephalus; species Pyxicephalus adspersus. The sequence goes on from NC_092871.1 coordinate 10,215,073, forward strand.
ATGAATACATTTACTTTTAGGTTTTCATTGTAATTGGTTTGACGGTTTTGAATACTAACAAAACTGATCTGCTTCTTGCTTAAAAGGAAAGTTTACTCAAAATTTGTAACTGGTTTTTGGGTGAATATTTAAAAGCTCAACCCCCCTTTATTTATTTTAAGGTCCCTCCAAAAGACAAGGGTGCAAGAGGCCAAGAGGTTTCAAATGCACATAAAGAAGACTTTCCTAGGAGCAGTAAATAGGGGAATGCACATTTAAAAGAATTTTGTATTGCAAACTGGGTAGGTTGCTTCAAAATACAGGATGAATGTGTTCTCAGGAAGTATTTCATTGTGAATCAGGGACCAGGAAGGTTTTATTATTTTAAAGTAGTTTATTATCTATGCCTATGCCCCCTAAGTTCTCAGTCGGGGAGATGTAGGATTCAAGAGCCCATTTGTGTTTGAAATCAAATGATATTGGTTAACCATGTAACTATATCTACCTTTCCTGTCTCATTATACTGTGCAAAAAAAAGCCAAGTGCCTCCAGGGGAAATTTCCATGCTCGTGGCCCCCAAAAGGCTAAAACAGTAGTGGCCAACAGCCATGTTGCCTCCACGGACCCCTGGTTGAGAAACACTTCTTTATACTAATAAGTCAAGGTGGCAGTTGATGAGGCTTCATATGTCCTAATCTGATTCTGCTTTCAGTGTTTTGGCCATAAGCATGTTCCATTTCATTAAACTAACCCACAAAAAAAATGTATATCTATATATCTACACACACCTATGCACATCTCTTGCACATTCACATCATTCTTTTTCAATATGATATATATACAATTGTGCGTTCACATTGCCTGAAGGGTAAAGGTGTTATCAGCAGGTCAGTCGCGGTGTCATTTTGCCATACGGTGAGCACAGAGCGAGCGGCAGAGGAAGAGATAGGCCTGTGAGGTAAAACTGTGTTGTTATTCATCTGTAAGTGGTCAAACGGATAACGGAAATCAAGACAGAGGGGTGAAGTACTGAACAAATATAAATAAGCAAAAGAAAGGGTAAAACAACTATTGGGTTTTGTGGAACATAAACAGAGCTGAAGTTGATCTGTCTTTACAACATTCATAGGCACAGCATTGGCATTGCTCATTATGTCTAATTAGGTTTTGGTTTCCATTTTCCAATTTATCATAAATACTGTAAATGACAGCTGGAAATGTATAATTGTATATTGAAACTTTGCTAGTTAACAGCATAATTCTCTTTCATATTGGGTAAAGGTTAACCAATAAACTTGTAGCCTTCAATTAGGAATACATAATTTGCTTGTAATCAATGATCAATTATTTAAATCAATCAATTATTGATGTTTTTTAAACAAAGACATAGAAGTGTGAAAACATATCTTTGTAAGCCAAACGTCAAGCTTTGATTCTGCATAAAACTTATAAGCCTGGATGGACTATGTATTGATTTGTAGTCATTAAAGTTTTATGCTGCTGAATGGCTCTCAAGTTTTTGTATGTACCAATATGGAAGACTTGAATGAACCTAGTTCTGGGCCTGCGTCCTGGATTAGGAGAAGACTGATTAGCTAAGAACCAAGCTTCTCCATATCCTTGACCTGGTAAGAGATAGGAAAAGAAGGGTGGAAAAGAGTTCTAAAAAGCTTTCCTTCAATGTTGCATAGACAGGTCTAGGTACAGGATGACAAAGAGAAAAATTTATGAAATATAAAATACTGACCAGACAGAGTAAAGGAAAGATAAAGTAGAATTTAAAAAATAATGAAAACCATGGACGAAGTGTTGAATTTAATTGAAAGATAAATTAAGAAGACAGATCCCAATGTTTAGCACTCCTATAAGAAGGAAAAGAAAAGCACATTGAGATATAATTCAGACAAAACCTTTCACAAAACCCATAAACAAAACTTTTTGTTTAGGAATGACCGTGTACCAGTAAAATGGAATCTGGGTGCATGGCCAAGTGAAAAGCAGATAACTTATAGGACAGCCAAAATAATAGCTAAAATATCCCTAACTTCCCACTTTTTTGCTCATTGATTGCAACCTAGCTGACGTAGTACCTGTGTCTGTCACCAACGAGTAAGACTTGGAAGATCGGCCCCTCAGAAGCCCGTGTAGGTCAAATCTGTAGCTGGTTCCGGGGCTAAGATCCTTAATTTCCACCTGCCTGACACCTCTTTCCACCTCCATCTTCTGAGGAGTGACTCCATCTATTGGTGGCCAAGAACTATAAATAATTATTACCCTGTCCCACAGAAATCCAAGACCTTCTAATGATATAACAAGGCTGGTGGGAGTTCTCTGGTGAACGCTAGGTCTTCCTTGAGCTCCTGGTCCTGGGACTTTTGCTATAGTGGGACTTTGGAGCGGATCTGCTTTACCTTGGCTTTCCCCAGCATCTGGAATCTGGTTAACTACCAAGGATTTATCTTGATTATTGTGTTCATCTACAATTGGTCCTAAGTGCTCCCTTTCATCTTTTCCTTTTTTTGTTGAACTGGTATCTATTGTGTGGTCAACATTTAGTAAACTGCCTTGTGGATCAGAGCTTATGGAAGGTTTTTCTTTGGGTTTTTTGGTCGGCCTTCCTAAAGTGATTGTTCCTGCTTCATATTCTGGCATTTTTGGACGTGATGAGGGTGTTTCTAGTTCATCTTTATTAAAGCTCTTGTCTACCTTCGTTGTTTCAGAGATTGGCCTTTTTTTATCTTCTTTCTTCTCATTTTTTTTCTGTGGTATGGTAGGCTTTTTAGGAGGTGTTTTTTGTGAAACTTTACTTTTATCCAATACTAGCTTTGAAGGAACCTGTTTAGAAATGTCTGAATCAATCACATCCATTGTTTCATAATTTGCTTTGTCGGGTACATCCACATTCCCATCTGTAACTTCAGAAGAAGAGCCATAATTTCCTACTGGTAATGTGTCAGGAACATCTATCTCTCCAACAGCTTCTACTCTTCCTAGTGTTTTCACATTTGGAATAACCGAAACTGTTTCTGAAGAGTCTGGCCTTCCCAGGGATACTATTCCCTCTTTTGTTGGATCTGTAGAACTACCTAAATTCTGTTCTTTGCTGTCTACTACTGAATTTCCAAAACTGCCTTGCAAATGTGATGCCCCAATAGGTTCGGAATACCCTGTGGCACCTGGAGTCTTTTGAGGTAGGCGATCATACACCATTCCAGTAAAACTGTCTGGCTTCCACTTGATTAAATAAAGAAATATTGCCTTGGCTATAGATTCAACTGTTTGATTCCCTCTCAATGGGTATGAAGTAGCCCTTAAGTAACTCTCCAAACGCTGAATAAAAGTTCCATTATATGAAGAAAGTTTTTCTGGCAAATTCTCAATTACAGACTTCATATGGGGTCCCAATAGCTTGGTTTGATTCTTAACCTTTCCTCCAGGGTTCCTGACAGTTGCTCGACTTTCTGTCACTACTGTCTCATTGTGGTATACTTTGTCCTCATTTCCAACTATTACTTTTCTTCTGGTGGTGTTAACAATTCTGTTTATCTTGATTAAAGTTGTAATCTGCTTTTTGGATTTTGTAGGATCAGAGGGATCATCTACCAAAGTAGTTCCTTCATCAGTTCCTTTTTGCTCAGTTTCAATGTGGCTTTCTGTTGGTTTTTCTGGTGTCATTTCACTTTTTAAAATATCTAGATGATCTAGATGTGAAGAAGGTGGAAATTTAGGAAGATTATCTTCAGTACGTGATGGACCAGATGGACCCTCTGGATAAAATGGTGTTGGTTTTCCATCAATATTGGACTTGCTTGCAGTTTCCTTCTTCAACAATTCAATTTCTCGAAGCTTTTTGGCAACACTGGAAGTTTCTGGTAGCCGTCCACCACCAGGAAAACGGACTTTAGAATGAGTGCTTGTGGTTCGATGTACATCTTCTTCTGTTTCCCCTTCTTTCAATTTGGTAGGATCTTTAGAAACTGTTGTGATATGAGTAATGTTCCTAGTAATCACCCATTTTTCTGCTTTCCTTCCTGGTAAATTGTTTTCACTGTCTAATGGATTTATTTTGTCTGAACCATCATCTACCTGCACACTTGTTGTCACAAATTCCTCTTCACTCTGGGATGGTAGGTTAGAGGAATAATCTGAATCACCAGTTTCATGGCTGATGTTAACTACCTTTCCATTCTTAAGGTGACGGGTTTGGTATATAGTTGTAATAATGGTTGTTATATTTTTTGTTGTATGTATTACTTTGCTTCCTTTTTGTCCTTCTGTAATGATCTCTTTAGTTTCCTTTGTAAGAGTTCCATCATCATCATCCCCTCCTAGTGAGAGGTCTTTTTTCGGTTCTGAGGAAAAATGTTTTCTTTGTATTGTAGTTTCAGAGGTATCGACAATACGAGAAGTTCCCACTGATCCTCGATCCTTGTCTTTTTCCTCAACATTCATACGCTTTCTTTCTTCTCCAGCTAATAAAGCACCAAATTAAGAAGATGACAGTTACCCTAAATATAATTAAATCTAAGATGAACTATATTGCTTAAAATTTCAAAAAAGTAAACTCGTGTAAATTCATGATGAGATTAACAGTCCTGCCATTAAGAAAAAATAGACTTTCATTAGCAGTCCTAGAATTGGAGTGAAAATGAATGCTAAAAATTAGATACATCATTATTTTTACAAAACATCTTTCCTGGAATGCTTTGTATATTATTTTTGAATATTTTTATAAAAAAGTCACATTCATACCTTGCCCCTTGCATTAATTATCAAATTTTGAACTGATTCACATGGAGGATCTAAAATTTGTAAATTTAAATGTTTACATATTATTATACTATAAATAATTGGTAACTTATGATTGTAATTGTAAATATTTTAACCCACAGAAAAACCCAAGATCAATACAATGAATATATTGCAGCAAACCACTTCTTAGATGTGCTACTTTAGTTTTCATTTTACAGAGAAGTAATAGACAAAGATGCTGGGTAATCTTGCCAAAAACACAGTGTACCTGTCACTTGCTGTGAGCTGAACTAAAAGAACGAGCAATGATATCTCTTTTTTGTAAACCACTAATCCTTTCATCCCAAAATTATTATGGATGTAGAGGGAAAGGGATGGCTAAGCTCCAGCTTGGGTGGCAACCATGGCCCTCCATAGCAGAGTGAAATGAGAAAGCATAGAACAGGGGTTGCCCACACTTTTTGGCTTGCAAGCTACTTTTAAAATGTCAAATTGATCTACCAACAATAAAAACTTGGACTTAATAACTCCTTTGCTCACTAGAGTTTATTTTGAAAGGCAGGGCTCTGCGATCTACTTACGTTGCCTCTACCGGTAGATCGGGATCCACCTGTTGGGCACCCATGGCATAGAACTGCTCAAAGGGGTAAACAACCAAAATAGAAAGACTGGCAAGCTGTAATATATTATATGTTAGGCTTTGTTACAAATTCCAAATAATATTAACAGCTACATACACTATATGGCCAATGTTCCTTTTCACCTTACCATCGCACCAATATAAACATTATCATTGCACTGGACTTATCCAACTTATTGCAGCTATACCAGGCTCCACTCTTCTGCAAAGGGACTTACACAAAACATTGAGATATGTCTGTAGGAATGTGTGCCTATTTAGCCAAAAGAGCATTGTGCGTTCAGTTATTGATATTGGACCAGAAGACCTTGTTCGTTATTGGCATTCAAAATATTCCCAAAAGGGCGCAGAAGGTAAGAGTGCCAGGGCTCTGTGCACTTGAGATCTTCGAAGCAAACTCAATAAACTCTAGCTTTATGTAATTGGCTTTATGCACAGAAGCACAATCATGCTGGGTCTTCCTTAAAGGCTGGATGTACACAATTGTCTAAAATGACTTTGTATCCTGTAGCATTACCAGTACCCTTCATTGGAAAAACCTGAACTGAAAAATTTGGAAGGGTGTAGCCTATAGTTTTGTGGTTTACTTACAATTTATATAGGATGGTCAGATGCACACAATCTTTTGACGATATAGTGTAAGACATGGCTGTAATTTAGACCTCATCTCATATAAAACCTGAATTGGATGAATAGCAGTAGCATTCATTCAAAAGTGTCCCTACAGTCAAAACTGCTGAAAAATTAAACAAAACCTGACATCTGTATAGCGCCCATCCATTCCTAAGGGATGTGGAAATAACCTACAGTCACCTACAGTGACAATAAAAGTGAATGAGAATGAAGCTGCCATATTGTGCCTGGAAACAGGCAAGTCACCAGTTCCCATGCCAAAAGTGGTCTGGTATTTATATGTCAGTATAATAAATAATGTTTGAAACTGGGCAAACCATGATATTTTTGGTATACAGTAAACAAATATATGGGGAAATTGGAAACCAGGTATAACTGATAGACCAGTGAATCAGTTGGGGCTTCAGGCAATGCTTTCTCAGCTCTCAAGGGCATGTTAATAAAAAGTACTTTTTTAGTTATATTTTTTAATTTATTTTAAATAAAACTCTTGTTTTAATTATTCAGCCACAAAATTCTGTGAAGATACGACTGAAAGAATATTAGACTGCAGGACTAGGTGACACAACTGCTAACCTATAGGCTTCTAGTGATGACCCCAAAATAACTGCTGAGTAATTATTAATGTTGAAAAAAAATATTTTCTATCTCTAAAGTGTGGCCATCAGAGGAGTTAGAGTCCCTACAGACATCTAACAGGAAAATGGCTGCCCAAAATGGTATAGAGACATCCACAACTGTGTACATCTTTGAAAACTTTAAACATTTACATATCAGGAATAAGAAGAAATGCAGTTTAGAAATAAGATTAAATGTTCTTCACTGTGCCTGGGGAGGAAATCCTGCAAAAAGAAGCATTTAATGTTAAAATAAAGTCAGCTAGTAGTCAGCTCCGAAATGTCCATCAAGATCACTGTTCAGCTTTAACTGAAAACACAAAAACACGTCATGGAACACAACATTTGTAAAAATTGATTTATGAGTCACTTTTGAGTCTTTGATTTCCCATCCAGGCTTTCCATCTAAGACCCCAGCAGGGATATCACCATAAATTACCTTACTTACAAACCTTACTGGTTTAACGTTCCCCTTTTTTGGAGTTCAGACTCTACACACCACTATGGAGAAAGATCTGATTTTGCCTAGATATATATACTGTATCAAAACCATGTACAGCAAAAAAGAGAACAGGTAATCTAGCCCTTTCTTTCTTCTCCTAAAATTAATTAATTAATTTCCCCTATTAAAAAGATGTTACCTCGATCAAAGAAAATAGGAGTATCTTTGGATGGGTTTTTAGCTGGTTCCATTGTTACTATTGTTCAACTCATGTCAAGTTTCAAATAATAAGTATGAACACTACAAGGAGGTCTCACCCTCCCTGTTGAATGAATTATTATTATTTATATTATTAATAACCATTATTATTATTATTATTTTATTGTACTACCTTACTGAATAGAGAGCAATAAAGGTCCTCAATAGGACGCTTTGCCTCTTGTGAGAAAAACGTATCAGGATACCAATGACAAAAGGTAATTTAGCCCAACAGAACCTATTAAGGATAAAATATTAATGGATTGGACCAATATGGTCATTATAGACTGTTCACAGATTGTTCGTTTTAGCGCTTATTCCTTTTCACCTCCTCCCTCACCATTGCCCTTTTGTCACCTGTGACTCCGGTGGTCTCTGCATCCTGGCTTTGCTCCTGTTCCTTCTCTGCCCTCAATGTCATTCTGTATTCTGTATCAGCCTCCAGTCCTGATACCTTGGCTCTGTCCATCTTTCCGGGAATTCTCATTTTCTTCTCCTTCCCATTTGGTTGGGTTAGGGTCACAATGTATCGATCAGGTAGAATTTGGGGTTTCTCCCATCTTATAAATAAAGAGGACTGGGTGGTGTCGGTCACACGGAGTCCCCGTGGAGCTTCAATTTCTTAAAAAAAAGTGAACACAGAATAACATTGGGGTATTACTAAAGATTAGCTGAACATGCCAAGCTGCTAGTTTGTGTTTGGCATTTTTTTTTAATGACACACAGAAAAACAAGACAATCAATTATCTATACAGCGTTAAAGCAGAACTAATTCCTAACTTATGAAAAATTGCGACCAGGCAGGTATTTTCAAGTTTTACTTGCTTGATTGCAATATTAAAAATACACCCAACCATCCCTGTTCCATTGCAAGTGCCACCATTTTTTCTGCTCTTCTTCTGGGTTCTCGATTCATCTGTTTTGATTGGCTAGGCTGGGACGATATAACTACCTCACATGTGATGGGAATTCATTCAGTCCCAGCATATCCTGACATCAAAAGCTGGGCTGCGAATGTCTCTTAATTTATCCTCTCAAGGTCTTGAGACCTCTGTCCAAAGCAACCCACTTGGAAAAACTTCCAAATCTAGTAACAGCAGGGGTCAAGCCAGAAAATGCTACCACACACCCACTGTCTACCACTGGTATGACATGATGATGTCTTCAATAAAAGAGCTCTTTGGGCAGAGGTCAACTTTCCTATGAAAGAGCCGGAAAAGCTAACTGACCTAAATGAAGGCAGTAGGACACCTTCTCTTTTACTCCAGCCAGGTCAAGGCAGAAGTGAGACTCCCACTAAACTAGTCTAGCATGAGTGCACAATAATCCCATTTTTCTGTTTTTTTCCAAGCACATTTTGCTCTCAAAATGCCAGTGGTGGTCATCCTGCACAGAGGTGCAAATCAGTTTAACGAAATGCATGTTTACTTGGAACCTAAAAAAATAAATTACCTTGTAAATCTACATTTCCTTACAATCAAGAGCCTCTTTCACTCTGCTTTGCCTCATTGGTATTTTTTTCCAAAGCACAAAAATTGGGAGTTCAATCCAAGTTTTGTTGGACGGATCTAATATTTCCACTAATAAAGCTTCAATTGTAGAACATATAACTCGCTACCAGTCCGCCTGCTGAGTTACAGCTTCTTTGCTTTCAGAGGCTGGCTTAGAGTTCTGCAGGGGAAGAGTATGGGCTCTCTTTTTCCCAACATGCTCTGCATAGTCATAGCTGTCCCTTTGGGATAGTCACTTCAGTCATAGCTCAATGGAACACGACCTTCCTCCATAGTCTAAAGCCCCATACATACGACCAGTACCCTAATTGTCACTGGAAATAATCAGAAGTGATCCTTCCCAGCAATAGTAGAATGAACAAAGGCTGTTCTATGCCGAAGAGAGGCACCTAGCTGAGATCTTCTCAACAATTAGATAACCATTTAGTGATCCAACATGGTGGATCATGAATGACATTGAGGGACAGCTGTTCAGATGGTAAATTTTCGTCTAAGACGATCGTAAACCTTAGTCATAAACCTAGTGCCTATACGCAACTTAATTTTATGTTCAAATACTTTTTACTGCAGCTCCAGTCTCAGCTTCTGCTCTGGCTGCCTGTTAGAAGTTAGCATACGAGTCTGCATTTATGTCCAGAGTCATGCCATGGATTAAAGTTTATTTTAACATAATGGCACAGTGGAAGAGACAGTATTTTGGTTTTGATAGCATAGAAGGCCATATATGCACTTACTTGTATTGGCAGTTATTGATGTTTCCGGTCCTAATGTTGAACCTTTGCGAGGTTGAATGTTTATAATATATTCTTCACCAGGAGCCAGCCCGGTCTGATGGTACGTGATCAATGAGCCCTCAATTGTGGTGCTTATAACGCCATTTTCCTTCTGTATAGCAGGGAAAAAAAGTAAATATAAATATATATATATATATATGTATATATATATCTCAAGCCAGACTCCCTGCAGTTGCATGCACCAGTGCAATCTGTACAGCTCAAAACTGCATATTTTATCTGTAAATGCTCAGGTTTTATTATTTGTACTGCAGAAATGCATAGCAATCAATCAGATTTAAAGATTACAGTGAATCTTTTTTCTTCACCCATTCTTTGAAACTCATGGATGCCAGGAGAAATTCAAGTGTAGACTACTGCTTTTTGCCAAAATACATAATCACAATGAATCTAGTTTGTGTAGGCAAACAAAGCTATACAATGGCTATGGAGAAAGAGAATGTGTGTTTATATGATGGAGGTACGAACGGTTTAATTCTCAGGTGCCATTTACAGAACTGTAAAGTTCCTTGAAGGCAGAACAGGAATTGTGTTGTCTAGAGGCAGGGTAAGAGATTGTAAACTTCTTAGGTGCAGGATAAGGAACTCTTAGTTCCTCAGGGGCAGGGTAAGGGATTACAAACTGCACAGGAAAAGAAAAGTGATATGAAATGGTTCTGTAAAGTGGTGCATAATAACTTGGTACCACAAAAAGCCCTTGAGGCACTCCCAGGTAATGATTTACTATGAAGACAGTAATGACTGAGATTTAATCAATAGAATATTTGTTTTTGTTTTCGTGCATACCTTAGTTTTGAAAGAGATCTCATATGAATCAGGGGCAGCCTGTGGCTGATCCCACTCCAGGGTGATAGTGGATTCTTCTTGTGATATCACTTGAAGGCCAGTAACAGCAACCATGTCTACAACCTCTATAAAACAAAGGATAACTCAGAAAAACTCAGAGAACAGTAAATTGCACCTTCCTTTGTAAATGATTCAGTGGCAAATGGCTCATATATTTAGGACCAGCAAAAAACTGCACTGCACATGGGATCATCCAATAATATTAAGTAAAAGTTATTGGCCAGGGGTGCAAAGTAGTAGATGGCACATATTCCAAGGTGTGTTGCTTGGGACTTTATGCTAAGTAATGATTTTTTTGCAGTCAGTAACAACAAATGACATAATGTATTTTGAAAATATAATGTAGTGCCCCTTTAAAATTAGGGCAATTTATAGAAAAGAGGGTAGGGGGGAATATAGATCCATGAGCTAGACATGCTAGAAAATTCAAGATTCTGATTCTTCCATCTGAGTGATGGTTGTAAGTAATCTGTTGCCATGAAGGCACCTGGTTCTAGCAAGAAAGGGAGCCTTTTGTGTCAAATGTATTTGTTTGACCACCAATAGGCAAGTTTAGCACCCATTTGGGAAGGAGTTGCTGATTAAATTATTATTTTGATAACAGGAGAATCAGGGTTTTCCAGGAAAGATGGAGATGTGGTGCATGAGGTGTTTGGGGCCACTGACCAGTGTTGTTCAGGGTCATACTAAGAGCTGCTGGGGGAAAGAGAGAACTTTTCAATTGATTTTGAGAAAAAGATGTTGGAGAGAGGAACCACTGGAAGAAACTCTAGGACAGAAGCATATTTAAGCTTATTTTTACACTATTTTTAAAACTAGTTAAAGTTCCAAGACTCACCCATTGAGCAGTCTGGGCCGGTGTAGCCCTTCTTACATGTGCACACCCCGTTCACACATTTGCCGCGACCTCTGCAGTTCTCTGGACAGGTTCTTGCCCCACACACTGGCCCGGTAAAACCAGCATCACAGACACATTTTCCATTTACACACTGCCCATTGTTGTTACAATTTTTAGGACAGGCTTTGGATGAACAGTCAGGCCCTGTAAAACCAGAGTTACAGATACAGACTCCGTCTTGGCATTGTCCATGGACATGGCAGTTTTTTGGGCAAGCTTGAGACCCGCAGTCCAAACCAACGTAGCCAGGATCACAGACACATTTCCCATTTTCACACCTTCCATGGTTATGGCAATCTTCTGGACAAGTACTCTCACTACAATCTTGGCCTGTGTAGCCAGGATTACAGATGCATACACCGTCGTCACATTGTCCTTGGTTCTGACAGTCATTCAGACAGGTTCTCAGACCACAGTCTATGTCCGTATATCCAGAATCACATATGCAGAGGCCATCTTCACACTGGCCATGATCATTACAGTCATTGGGGCAAGTTCTGGATCCACAATCCAGACCTGTGTATCCAGAATAACAAACACACTTCCCATCATCACAGGTGCCATGATCATTGCAATTTTTAGGACATGTTTTGACAGCACAGTCTTGACCGCTATATCCACCTTCACAGATGCATTGACCATCTTCGCACTTGCCACGGTCATAACAATTGTTTGGGCAGGTTCTAGAACTACAATCTAAACCAGTGTACCCAAAATCACATACACACACCCCATCCTCACATCGTCCTCGTTGGTGGCATTCTTTGGGGCAAGTTCTGATGCCGCAGTCCTCTCCTTTATATCCAGCATCACAAACACAGAACCCATTTTTACAGTGTCCCCGGTCATAGCAGTCATTGGGGCAGGTTCTAGACCCGCAGTCTTGCCCGGTAAACCCATAATCTCAGACACATATGCCATCCTCACAGTGGCCCCGGTCGTAACAGTCATTGGGGCATCTCTTGGTGCCACAATCCAGACCATTAAATCCGGGTTCACAAAAACATACCCCTCCTTCACACCCACCTTGGTTGTGGCAATTATTAGGGCAAGTCCTGACACTACAATCTACTCCTGTGTACCCAGGCGAGCAGACACAAGTTCCCCTAACACAGCGGCCATGGTTGGAACAGTCAGCAGGACAAGATCGGGTCCCACACACTGGGCCAATAAATCCAGGATTACAAATACATTTGCCATTGATGCATTGCCCATTTCCACTACAATTTTTAGGGCATGCTTTAGACCCACAATCTGGCCCTGTAAATCCAGGGTTGCACATGCAAATGCCATTTTGACATCGGCCCCGGTTGTTGCATTTGTTGGGACAGGCCTTAATTCCACAGTCTGGCCCTGTGTAGCCAGAATCACATATGCACTTCCCATCATCACATCTGCCTTGATTGTGGCAGTCATTGGGGCAAGTTCTGATCTCACAATCCGGCCCTGTGAATCCTGGGTTACAGATGCACTCACCATCCTCACACCGGCCGCGTCTCTCGCATTCTGGCGAACAGATTCTGGTGCCACAGTCTGGCCCAACAAATCCAGCATCACACACACATGTGCCAGAAATGCACTGACCCTGCTCGTTACAATCTTCAGGACAACCCTGATACCCACAATCCTCCCCAGAATACCCTGGGTTACAGATGCAGACCCCATCAATGCATTTGCCATTGTCATTACAGTCATGGAGGCAGCTTCTGGAGCCACAGTCTGGTCCAGTAAAACCCGTGTCACACACACAAACTCCATCTTCACAGTCACCCCGCTCATTGCAGTTATTAGGGCAGCTTGCAGAGCCGCAGTCCACCCCTGCGTATCCTGGATAGCAAATGCAAAGTCCATTTTCGCATCTTCCCCGGTTGAGACAATTTCTGGGGCAGACTCGGGAGCTGCAGTCCTCATCTGCAAATCCAGGGTCGCAAATGCAAACTCCATCTTGGCACTGCCCATGATTGTGACAATTGTTTGCACAAGTTTTAATGCCGCATGACATGCCAGAATATCCTTCAAAGCAGATGCAACGTCCGTTTTTGCATCGACCCTGGTCATTGCAATCCTCAGGGCAGGTCTTCAGCTGGCATTTGTCCCCCATGAAGCCTTCTTTGCACTGGCACTGCCCATCAACACAAGTACCTCTTGCATCACCTCCACAGCCCCCTGGGCAGTCATCAGGTCTGGGGGGACAGGCAGGGGGCTTGAGACTGGAAGGGTCATCTGAAAAAAAACAAAAAGAATATAGGATTACCATATATGCACTATATTACAATAGGTATGGAAAAATCAAGCCATACCAGTAGCCATAACCTTCTTTTTGCCTACAATAGTGGTACAATGTCAAATGTTCTCTGTTTTATTATGTCTGTGTCCCCATTGGAGGTATGTTCTTCACTTTTTGTCCTGGTGACAATCAGCCAAACATAGAAGAGAGGTATGTGTTAGGTGTTCTATCCTTTCCCATCTCTAGCCAAGCCTAAAAAAAAAAATTAGCTGGAGTTGGGTATTAAACCTGAAACCCAAGCCAACAGCTAAATAAATAGATGGAATAAAGGAGCTGTTTTATAGTTATGTCAATACATATTCTTCTCTCTCCCTTAACTCATGATTGGACAGTCATGGGAGAAGCAGTGCCTCTGTTCTCATCTCTTTGACACTTTGTCCTCTGAGCCTATAAGAAAGTTAATTGTTAACACTTGTACAGCATTCTGCACATTGAATTGGGAGAGACTAATACTGAGTCTAATAAAATTGGATTATTCATTTATTAAAAATAAATTTACAAAAGCTGTATTAATACATGAAGAGCTGCATAAATTTGTGTCTTCTATATCTGCAAGGAGTTCAGCTTTTTGGAAAAACTCTGATGAATGATGACCTAATTCTAATTTACAGAGGGCTTATGGTGCTAGCCAAAATCTTTGCTAAATGTTGGATCACTTCAACTTTTCCCATGGTGGAAAAACGGGTAGCAACAATAAATGTTATTTTTCCATTAAAGCAACTTATGATCACAGAAATCTTTGTGTTAGACTCAACATTTGGAACCCTGGCTGGAGAAATATTCATTTTCTCTGACATCTTAGTTCTCTTATGTCATTTAATTCTCATAATGATTCCAAATGCAGTACAGAGGCTCATCTAGAAACCATCAGACAAAATAAAGATTTACAAGGTATCTGAACCTGATAGTAATTATCTACCTGTTCTCAAAAAGTTCAGCTGCTTCTAAAATCTAGAGCAATGCTTAGACATGGGGGGCCACTGAAATAACTTTCCAGTCTTAGGGAACCATTGCTATAAATACTATATCCACAGCTCACAGTTCATTGACCTGGTGGTCAATTACATTGCTGGCCTTTGGGAGGAATGTCACCCTTACAGATAGCCAAAAAGATCATTGGTGTGACTTAAACGGACCTGAGAGTCACAAACTGCTCATCGTTTAAGGAATCCCTAGCAACCTCTGGAGGAACCCCAGGGTTCCATGAAATCTTGGTTGAGAAACACTGCCTTGGAGACTGGCAATGCCCTGGTGCCAATCCATTGACATAAAGCAAATGTGGTACTAATACGTATAAAGGTAGAAAAGTCTTTATTCAGTAACTACAACTACTATGGAGAGGGGAGGGTGGAGAACTAGCAAGTTGCACCCTTCTATGGTTTCATCCATAAGAATTTGCTTAATTGATGAATGGCACTGAGCGACTGTTAGGCAAAAATCTGGCATTTGTACAGGACGAGCACAACTATTATTCTTGGGCAACAATAAACTGATGGGTGTACATAGCTTTACTTAATCATCTAACCTTATGCCTAATGGTCAGCTTCTACTATCATTGGTCTGCCTTGGCCTGAGTACCATGGTGGTTTGTCATTCCCCTTCACTCCCTGTATACCCCCTGGTCCATAGTCCTATGATGTGATAGAAGCATCCCCAAATCTCTTATATGTAGTATTGTTTAACTCCAGTGCTCAATAACCAGGGTCTGAATATATTTTTAGAATTTCTCTAACAAGCCGCAGTAAACTTAGTAAGGTTTACAAAAAGTCAAGAAATGACCTGTTTATAAAAAAATCTTGGCCTGTTTTACCCCAGCAAGGACTGGAGTTGAACACCCCTGGTATTGACAATAGGAGATATAATTGAAGGTGTGGGCACATATTTGAGTTTGCCAGGTAGTAGAGTGCGAAGTTTTCACAATAAAAATTGAGCAGATTAAGGTATTTAGTGCTACATTTGTATGAATAAAACAAATGCAAACAAATTGTTACAAAGTTGTTTAAACCATAAATTGCAGCACAATGTGTTCCCTTTTATTCTTCGATTCATAAGGCACATGATACATTTTCTTTGCTGGAAACAATCTTTCTAGTAATCTTGTTTACTTAAAACCAAGATTAAAGTTGAACTAAATGTCTGAAAATGTTTTCATTTATCCAGGCCATTGAATAGCTAGCAGTAGTTCAGCTTTATAAAACAAGTTGTGCTGACTATTTTTATTATACTGCATTGGAGGCTCCCTGACGCAGACTTACATGAAGAACCTGGAGTTGCCCTTTAAGACCTTGAATTTGCTGGACCAAATGCATTAAAGTAAGACCGAAGGCTAACTGTATAAACGATCCTAAATAAATCCCTAAACTGTTTAAACTATTTAAAGCTGGCACAGATTTTGCAACATGTTTTTATCTTCTACTCCCACAGAAAAAAAAGCCCTGAAACTGAGCCAGTTACAGAGAGTATTTCTACAGTCAGTGGATCTGGATAAACAGCAATTTTATGTCTCTAGAGGGAACAGAGAGATTTGAAGTCACCTTTGCCAAAAATGAAGTAACCCCCACCCCCATTTCCATCCTGAAAAAGAACTATCAGCGTCTCTTTATCAATGCATCTAACGGGCAAATATTTTAAAGACAAAAGCACCTGGTTATGTGCGCCTTCATTCTAATCCAGCAAATAATTACCATTCCACACACTCCAATGGCAGATAATATCTCTGGCACAGCCTAAATACTAGGTGGCTACCCAATTAGAAAGATCCCGACAAACTTTATAAGACATCAAGGGAAATGAAAAATGCACTTCTGTTCTTGTATAAAAGGTCTTTGGTATGTTGGTTCCATAGCCGCTGGCTAATCAGACTTTTGAATTAAGTCTCTGGCTGGCTTTTTCGGATCTTCAAAGAGATGGTCGGACATAGGCAGCACACAGTAATAACTAGCTGTTTACCTGGATTTTCTTTTTTGTTTTTGCAGCGACTGTAGATGGGAAATAATACTACACTAACATAGCCTGGAAGGATAACATGGGTTTAGAGTTATGTTTGGGTGCAGGTTTGGCGCCTTTGCTCCCCGAGGAGACGTCCTGGATAAGGTGAGTATATCGTGCAGAATAGGGCAATTTATGGTCCCATTTTATCCTACTATAATTAAAAAAAAACAAAAACATCTATATAAAGCACAACACTGTACTCTACAGATGTGTATTATGCCTCTCTTAAATCAAGACTCGGAATTAAAAGGACCACTATTTAGACTAGTGAAGGCGGAAGAGACCTTAGTATTGTATATGTCAAAGTTATGTCACCCCAGTCCAATGAGATTTCTCTCTGCTGTGTTAAATTCTGAAATGACACCACATGACACTGCAGGTATATTTGGGTAAAAACACAATACAAAAAATATAACCCATACTTATATTTCCAAGGGTGCTTAAAAAGTATTTAGCGCATTAGTACAAACATTACATTGACTTTTCTATGAGAAATGCATGATCAATAATGGAACTTAAGCTTGTTTATTTTAAACTGATGAGAAATCTTTTTGGAAATTAGAAAAAAAGAGTTTGAGTTTAAAACTGTTTCTTTTATTTGCAGGGAGTACAGAATGACAAAGAAGTAATCACTTTTGTGGATTTTGTAATAAAATTGTAAATGGCAGGAGATTTTGAGAGACATTTTTTGTTTAATTATCCTATATCATTAAAGTGAACATGTGCTTTGTCTATGCAGGGCTAAGGAACAAGTCCATTTTAAATGTTGGTCTCTGCAATATCATATCCTTACCTACCCTTTATTCCACTACAACTTCATTTTTTGGTATGTGTTTAGCAATTAGACATATGATGCTGCTAATATGAACAGGGAAAGGGTCATCACCTCTGTGGGATCAACATTAATCTTACAGAAGACTTGTCATTTCTCCCATTGGAGAATGGGGAAGCAGGAGATTTGAGGGATGACAGTTGTAAGCATCTTCAGAAGCTTTCAAAGTTTACAAAATCTTTTCGATCATTTTTAGTTGTAGGAACAATTTTTAGAAGTTTTACCTGATGTCTTATATACTTTTTATTCTTTATATAAATCTTGTTTTTGCAAGCACATACAAAGTGCATCTATGACACAGAGCTTCTTTAAAAAGTTACAGAACAGAAAGCATTTGCAATCAGACTCTTTCTCAGACTCTTTCTCTCTTGTTGAAAGTCTGCAGAATTGTAAATATGGAAAGGGGAAGGGAGACTCCTCACTTTCATTCATTTGTATGTATATTTAGAGCCGTAACTATTGAGTTCTGTAAACAATTTTTATTAGCAAAGCAGTATCAATTAGCATGATAGACATGCAAGCCAAATACTTTACTTTCTGCCTAAATTTTGGACAACTACTGAAAATTGGGAACAATAAATATTGAATATTTCAAATGCATTGCACTAAACGTTGAATATCTTTTGTCTTAAAAGCAGAATTAAAATTTCCCCTCTGATGCCTGGATTTGTCACATCATTATTACGTATTGAAACATTTAATAAAGCTGGCAAAATGATATGACTTACCGGTACCACTCTGCACAGTGTGTATTGGCGTTGGGAGGTGCGGACTAACTTCTCCATTACCCATAGGTCTGACACTTGTGACTGAGTGAGCTATCCGTTGGCTTTTGTTCTTAACTTACACTGGTAAAAAATATTAGGCTGGAACATCTGTATAAAAGTTGGATAAGCTATAATACTAGTGTGCGTATGTGCTATAAACCAGGCATGCTGGACGTATAGTTGGCCAAAGAGGCATAATGGAATAATTTTATCTCTTTGTCTACTATCATAAAGATTACACCCTCTGGACATTAAGGGTGGTAGTTATTATCTTCTGTTTAAGCAATAGTTCTACAAAAATTATTTAAAAGACCATAACCAGATAGTTTTGGGAGGGGGTGGATGCAAGGGAGGGTGACAGATAACTGGTGGAATGGAAATATTCCATTTTAAAAAATGTTTCCATTAGGAAAGGCCTTTGAAAAATGCACACCACCCTAAATATTACAGCAGCTCTGTCTATACTCCTGTAAGATGTGTGCTGTAATGTCTAATGATAATGTAATTTTATACATTGGTTTGGGTCATGTAATGCTCTGTAATGCTTTAGCTGTATTACCATTACATAGGACTGGAAAACCTCATATGGAACAATGATGATCTGCTGGTTACTCAGAAGCCCCATGGGGGCCCTCCAAGCATGTTCCTGTAGCCACTGGATAAAAATCTACTTATTCAAAAGAATTTAAAGCTTATCTAAAATCAGGGCCAAAATGAAAATATATATCACGCTATTTTGCTTTTTTTATCAGTTGATCCACCAGCAGAACACAGTCCTTCAGTGACAAAATGTACTCACGGTACAATGGAGGACCGGCAATGTCACCTTGGGCTTCTCTCCCAATTTGGACTAGAAACAACTTTCTCCCACCCTATCTCTATATCAAAGAGGTCTGCAGAAGTGCAGCCACCTGCTCAAAGTAGGGATTGATTATGAAGCCTTGGTAATTTAGAATCTTGACCATTAGTGATAAAGATATCTTCTCACTTACCAGCACCACTCTGCACATTGCCACAGCAGGGTGTTGAGCATTGTCCCTTTATGTCCCTCACCAACTTTTCCAGAATGGCCAGGCGTTTCAGCAGATGCCGGATTCCCTCTGCCTCTGGGCACTGTGGCTGGGTGGTGGGAGCAGCAGAGAGTGATCCCACCAACAAGAGGATTGTGAGGGACAATCCAAGGAGGGACATCATAATTGGGATTGGAGAAAAAGTGAATCACCTGTGAAGAAATGAAGAAGATACATAGGTTATGAGAAAGTCGATGAAACACACTGAACAAAAAACAAAGAAATATTAGGATGAAGAAGATCGAAAAGATGGGAAGAAAATGCAAAGATCAAGATATATAGGGGAAGACATGAGGGATGCAGGGAAGAGAAAATGGTGGGAAGTTGGAGAAGAACCTGGGAAAAACAAGACGTAGGAGTGATTTGTCACTGCACACTGCAAATCCATGGTAATATTTGTAATATCCAGTGTGATATTTTCCAGTCTATACAGTGAATCTGAAGAAAGCATGCAGTTCAGTATGATTTTTTAATATGCGCAGTATTTATTTCCCAGTGGGGACTTCAAAAGTTGGTGCATATATGCAGTGCACACTTGAATTCAGTGAAAGCATACAATCCAATTTGATATTTTCCTTTGGAGTGGAAAGTAGAAGGGAGATATAGTGGAAATAAGAGAAGGGGAGTGGGAGGTAGAGGAGCAGAAAGGAAAGTTGAGGTGGAGGGTGAGAAGAGGTCAAGTGAGAAGGTGAAGACAGGTGGAGTGGAAAGATAAATAGAGGTCGAGTAGGTAGGAGAGGACAAATGCAAAGGAATGCGAGGAGAGGTGGAATGGGAAGAATAGAAGAGGTGGAGTAGGAAGGTAAGGAGTAGTTGATCAGAACAGTGAGAAGAGTTGGAGTGGGAAGGTGAAGAGAGAGTGGGAAGGTGAGGACAGATGGAGGGGGAAGGTAAGAAGGTGGAATTAGGAGGGGGAGAGATGTCAATTGGGAAGATATAGAAACATGCAGAGGGGAGATGAGGTGGAATGGAAAAATGAGGACAGAATAGAGTGGAAAGTTGAATTTGGAGAGGTGGAGTGTGAAAGATAGAAGAGGGGGAATAGGAAGGTGATGAGAGGTGAAGTGGGGTGGTAGGGAGAGGTATGGTGGAGGTAAGTGGGGTGGTAAGGTGGAGTGGAATGGAGTGGGGTGGTGATGGAGTGGGAAAGTGAGAAGAGGTGGAGTGGGAAATTGAAGAGAGGATTAGTTAGAAGGCTAGAAGAATGGGAACTGAAGATAAGTTAAAGAAAAAAGCTAAAAATGGAAGAACAGGAAAGAAGAAAATTTGGAATTGGAGTTCTAGCTGTGTCATAGTATAGAACTGATAGACTCATAAAAGCAGAGCGTGAGAAATAGTGACAGAGGGAATGAGAAAAGAGTTGGAAGGGAATAAGAAATGAGGCAATCAAATTGGAGAGGAAAGAAGAGGGAACCACATACATGGATAAGTAGAGACAGGTGAGAGAGCCATGGACGTAACAGTTGAAGGGGAAGAAGAAGAAGAAGAGGATGATTACCATCAATTAGAGCACTTGAGTTGTATGAAATCCATATGTTTGTTATAGCCTGCACAATATCAGCACAAAGCCTGCAAACAATCTGTGTCTGCCCCCAGGGAGATCTCTGACAAGGTCTCCCAATCAAGCCTTGCTCGAGGACCGTGTAGAGTTCCCCCCTGCTAGAGACCCCGCACAGCATCACATCATTAGACAACAATTAAAACTGACTTCATGTAAATACAAAGTACATCCAGCCAAAAACCTAAACATCCTTCTTTTTATAGAGCAAATTCCACAATATAAATTTAAACTTCGTACCTCTCATGACGAAATGTTGTAAGCTCCAGATGGACTTACTAGAATGTCATTATGACTGGATATGTAATCATTGTGCACCAATGTAACATAAAGAGTGAATTACGAGGTCTAATGTTTCTGCATTCTCATGGTTCATTCCTAATTCTATTTGATTATCACTTGATATCTAGGCAGGAATGACGTGGAACTGGAAAGTCACAGTGAATCAATTAACATCCGGAAGATCAGCCAAGAAATAGCTGGAAACACTTATATTCATTAATATTGTAATGAAAGGGGTTCTCCACATTAAAGGTGGTTTCTGCGATGGATGCAAATTGGCAAAATGATGTCCATGTGTTGTTTAGCAAAATCATAAAAAGGATACAAATGTGTAGAAAAAAATGGTAAATATGGTGCAATTTCTGGGGGAAACCTATGAGGAACTGATGAATGGTAAATGTGAAAGCATATTATTGTGAGTGTGTGAATGTGTATTTCTAATTACATAGATAGAGTTATCCAAATATCAATGGAGCCTTTAAAGGGTATAAATTCTGACAGAATTCAGATTGTTTAATTATTACCTATCCTAGCCTGACCTTTCCATTCACCCATGGATGTATATCCAACACTGGAACAGCAGACGCACTTCTTTAAGCCCATAAAGCAATATTCCTCTTGGAGCACAAAGAACATTTTTATATGTCCAGTGTCTATTCAGCGAGATGTCACTTTATTTCTTCTGCAGCCTATAGGCTTGTGGCTACTTACCTCTTCTTCGGGAGGTCAGAAGATGCTACACGGCTTTATGCAATAAACAGTTATTCATTTATTAGTCTTTTTAAGTTTTATAGACCGCTAATTAGAATTCAGTGAACAAAAATCAGTCCATTGCTTTCTGTTGCAAAGCTTTTTTAAAAGAGACTTTTCTTGGCAAAGAAGAAATCGAATACTTACCTTTTTCTGCTGCCCCACCACTGATCCCATAATAAGATATTTGAGAGCCATAGAAGAATCTGCAGAATTGAATCATTTTAGGAGTGTTGGATTCCAGGTCCCCTGCTGTACTTAGTGGTCTAATCTGCTGACCCCTAGTCACTACTTCATGCTGCAGTGATCTCAAGTAAGTAGTAGATAAGTAGGGTGAAGCCAGCCTTTGGGTATTGTGACATGGGCTTCACGGCCTCTGGTTCCTCTCCAGTGAATAAAATGCAACATTATGGCTGGCGGGGGGAAACCATGAAGTGCAGCGGGTTTCTCCCACAGGACCTTAGAGGAAACCTTGATTCCTGTCCCGATATGAAGTGAGGTGAAATTTCCCTGACAGATCACAGAAGTTGGTCCTGTACCATGCCTCAAGGGCCTCTGAGATGTCAGAAAAATGGAAAAAAAAAGAAATTATTTTGTGCTACATAGCACCATCATTTTGGAACTGCTCAGGACCCATTTATCAATGTACATGTAAAAGATTTTCATCCATTTCATACATGGGACTATCATGGCACCAAGATGTAGGTCTTATATCACATTAGTAAACTGCTTTTACGTGCAATAAATACATTAAAGTTTGTTGCCATTTGTTTATATCTAAAGCCCTCTAGCGAGACACATGCAGCAATAAAAACCTTATTTTATTTATGGAGACTTAGAAAGGCATTCCTCTTATGCATGCAATTCCAAGCAGGCGTTGGGAAGACCATTTAGCAAGAGCTGTGGGGTAAGTAGGGTGTAGCCAGCCTTTGGGTATTGTGATGTGGGCTTCACGGCCTCTGGTTCCTCTCCAGTGAATAAACTGCATCATTATGACTTAGCCTGGGTTCAAATTTGTGCACATGTTAGGGCTATGTTCACAACGGCAGTGAGGTTGCAGTGTGTTTACTACTTCTGCCTATGCCAGGTAACCGCTGCCTCGAGGGAGACGCTATGTTTAACCTCTCCCAGCAGCAACTCTATAGGGAATGAATAGTGAATGGTAATAGAAAGTCATTGCCTCCAGCTGTCAAATGTGCAAATGCTGGTTAACTGCAGTGCGGTGCTTGGTTTGCTGAGTGGCAGTAAGGCTGGTGAGGCACAAGCTTTAGAAAGCAACCCACGATGTGCAAGCATTGAAAATATGTGGTGGCCCCGCGAAGGCTTCCTGTCGACTGAACTACAGATTACTGCGCGCTGTGGTACAAATTTAAACAAAAGGCACATGCAATTCTTTTTATGTGCAGCCAAAGGATAGGCAATCTATTTAATTAATTACCTTCCTTACCTTCCCCCTGATCTTAGATTGTAAGCTCTTCTGGGCAGGGTCCTCCCCCCTCCTGTGTCACTTGTCTGTCATTTGCAACCCCTATTTATTGTACAGCACTGCATAATATGTTGGCACTATATAAATACTGTTTAAGAATAAAAATAAAAAAAATCACGTGGCAGGACCAAGTGCAATGCAGAACTCTCATGGCTGCATAGATTTGATCCTAGCCTTAAGCTAGCCATACATGAATCCATTTTTTCTGATTTCCATGTGGCTTTTTCTATATAGATTGTACATAAATTGATTGTAATACCACATACTTCAATTGATGCACAATGTGTTTGATACAATTTATTCTTTGTAATAAATCTCTATCAGGTTCTCAATCAAAGAAAATAATGGTGTCAGTGTGTTCAGTATTACCAGCAGTCAGTAGGTATCATTATTCACACGAATGTATTGTATTTCACATGTGTATTTAGCTGCTTGGCCTGGAGCTTTGCTCTTTTGTAATGACTCTTATCTTACATCTAAAAGGGGCTTTTTACAGTCACAGATGATTTTATATTTCTGGCTCCATTCTGCGGTCAGATGCTCATTGTGTTGTTTTTGGAATAAAGCACAAAACCGTCTTCTCTGTGCATGTCTGCACGTTTCTCCAAAGACGTGACTTTATCTGTTTGTCTGAATTTTCATTTCACTTAGTGAATATCCCAAGAATCTTACAGCCAAGACGCTGTGCAGAATTAGGTGAAAGCACACAAATGGCTGAGTGCATGGACAGGTGCTGATCACATTATGTGCAATGTCTCTTCAGTTACTGGAAAGGTAGTGAGAACACTTGGATACTTCTTAAAGGGTAACTATGCTGGGTTCATTTAAACTGAATTAATATTTAAGTGATTTCATGCATCTGGGTGTATATATGTTCCTTACAGGATACGGTATATGTTTTCTGAAAAGCTGGACCTTTCATAATTAAAAAAATTGTAAAATATGAATGGAGTGCTTGGTGTTCAGTTCAGTGACGGCCAGGTGGAGAGGATGCTATGGCAAGTTCTGAGCTGATTTGGGATAAAGCAATCCCGTACAGATCCCCGCGGCTGGCAAGGTCACTCACTCTGCAGCACTGCTTCCTAAGAACCAGAATTTGCACATTTTACAGTTGGTGACAGTTAACGGCACCGGTACTGCTCACTGCTGCTGAAGTGCTGCGCCAAATAGCTACATACAGCATCTCTATGAGAGGCAATGGTTCACTGGCACAAGGAACTGGTAAAAACACTGCAACCTAATGGCCAGCCTATAAACAAGATGATAAAGCAACAAGGGCAAAGCAAGCTGCCCCATGTGTGGGCATTTAGGTGACGTTTTGCTCTGCCTTGCATTGTCAAAGTACATGCTTGCTTTATCAAAGAGTGAACAGCCTGTTTGTCAAAAAATGGTGTACCTATACATAAATGATTATTTAGAAAAGTGGCTGAAAAGGTCATCACGTCTTAGCTGAATCACCATTTTTTGAAGATCACCAGATTCTCTGCATTTGCCGGATTTATCAAGTGGCAATCAGCCCAATCCTCACTTTCTGGTTTGCCAAATCACATTATCCACTTGTGGGCCACAATGGAGATCCAATGTGTTTGTTTTAAACATCCAATTCATCACTTTCGCTGTTTGCCAATAACCAACTGCAATGGAATTCTACTTCCAATTCTTTCTACATTGAAAACAGCTGGGAAAAACATGTGGATCACTATTATATACAAGAGAATGGAACTTCTAATCATCAGTTTAAGTGTGGCACTAAATCACAGATTGCCATCATAAAAAAATTTAAAAAAAGTTCACCCTTTCCTAACCATGGAGAAAAATAAGGAACAAAAAGTGTCATTTTGCAACTCCATCGCCAGTATTGATAAATGAGCCCTTTATTTTTTTTCTCCGTGTCATTTCTGGGCAAGGCCGGCTGCTATATTTGATTTTTAATTGTAACGTCTTTGCTTCTCATCAATCAGGGTTTGGCCTGAGCTGGACTTGAACGTAACATTAACAAGGTGCCATGTATCCTGGATAAACAATTCATTTATGAACACCTCTTTCCTATAACTAAGTCATTCCATTTCCTGTAACAATATTTCTGGCTGTCGTTGAATTCTTGTTACATAACTTGCATGCTGAATACAGAACCACAGTTATTATAAGGAAAGGCAGAATTAGGTTTTGTACACTTGCTTGAAATGATCATTATAATATTTTAGTAAATCAACACATTGTCAGTATTTGGCGTTAGACAGACAAATACTGTATATTGGGCCAGATTTTTGAAGATTTGCTGGTCATCCAGGTTCTTCCATGTTAGTCTTTTCTCTTGAAGAGCCCAAAAGGAGTATATTGGTGTTTCAGTTTTCCTGCAATCCCGGCCCGGCCCTTTTTTTACCGCTCCTAGACCACATTGTAAGCTTTGCCCAACAATAGTTTGCATCTTCTACAAGGAAGGAATTACTTTTAATTTTAAAGCTTTTCCTTATTTCATTTAATTGAAAAATCATCAGGTGGGTGTGTTGGGTTTTGCAAAGGCCACAGAAGGAACAGGAATTTCTGATCTAGATATGAGAGTTCTGGAGAAATGTAAGAAGTTGGCATACTACTCAGCTTGCTAGATGCCATTTAAAATGCCAGGCTTGGGTGGCACCGACCTTAAAGCTGAAGTTTAATTCAATCCAACTTTTATCTTATTCTCTGTTTATAATACTTCATGGCAGGGTGAAAAAAAGGAGGGAAGCCTAGAGAGTGTTTTGTACACAAAAATGTGGGGTGATGTATAGGGCAGAGATGGTATTGGCTGAATAGGAAAGAAGTGGGGTGTTAAAGAGCTGGAGGGTGTTAGGTTAAATATAGGGGATTAGAAGCTTCCAGAAAGCAATTGTTGGGAGCAGTTAAATTACCATCCTTCATCCTCCATCACTTCCATCCTTTTTTTTTGAGTTGGGTTTTTATGTCTGGGGATTTTACTTAGCTTTATAAGAGTTTGTCAGTTAGGGTCCTGGAAGGTTTGAGTTTTGCTGGTGTGTACATGATGGGGAATCCTTCCTTGGTATGGTGTCCTCTTAAAAATTTAAAGGAAAAGGAGTTTGTGATGATCGGAGTGCAAAAGATATGGCCTGTGAGGCAATGTTGGGCGGTCTGAAATTTCTATTGCAGGGGCTTGGTGAGAGTTTTCCACTGTGAGGTGGCAATGGCTTCCAGAACCTTCTACCAAACGGTTTATTAGAAATGTTATTGGGTACTGGGTATTGTGTTAATATAAGTTTATTAAAGTGATGGTGATATTGATTTATTTGTTTTGAAGCCTTTGTGTTTGGTAATAAACAGCTTCTATAGCCATTTAATCTCCAACAGAGAGTTTGTGTTTTATTTATGGTTGGAGTAAAAGGGAGGGGCTGGGCAGCTGCAAAGGGCAGGTAAGACAGGTGAGGGGGGGAATCTCAGCTACCCTGGTCAACATAATGTTTTATCTGTTTGTATTTTGCCTTCCCTGGTTCCTCCATTTCATCTCAATAACATGCTAATGAAATGAATAAATAAAACCTTTCCATTATTGTCATTACATGTTTTATTATAGATCCAGACACTGGGTTTCTGTACTTCTCTGTGTAATGCTAGCTGAGCATGGTATGTCCGAGGGGCCAGGAAGGAGCATTCATACTTCCTTCCTGCAAAGCCTTGCTGTTAGCATGTTGCAGTGCCATTCATTCTGCAGGCAATGCAGCTTATAACATGTGCATTGTAGTGCACCACAACTCATGGTAATCCACTACTGTGCACTATGCTCTGCTGCATCCAAAAAATAGTATGTCTGATATTTTGTAATGCAATTTACTGAGCTGCATTTAATGCAACCCATATTAATGTATTAAATAATACGAATTATTGCTGAATTGTTAAAGAAAGACGAGGTTACAGCAACACATCAATGTGAATGGACCATAAAGCTTTATGGCTCCTGTTGCAATTAAGATATTTCCCTCCAATGCCATAAAGCAGTTCACATTTTGTTGACTGGTGTCAGATGCTGCCAGAACATGCTGGATCTTGTAGTTCAACCCTAGGAAAAGCTACATACAGTCTATAGAATTTGTGACCATCTCAGGTAAAAGGTTAGTGTCAGTACAGCGTCATTCAGTGATCCATCCTGCTAGACCGACAGCTAATTGCCTCTGTTCTTTTCTATGGGGAGAACACAGCAGGGTGCCTTCCACTCGTCCTCCCCTCTTCATAGAATAACCACTTCATATTGGTTCATAGTAACAATCATTCCAGTGACCATTACTGCATGTGAATATGTAGCCTATGCCTAGCGACCAGCAGCAGTCTATCAGCATTTTGCTATTTGAGAAGTGACAGCCCAAGGCCGGAGCCGTAATGTTTTCTTTATGCATCCAATGGAAGACAGCCTTTTTGGCTAACCTTCCGCTATAAAAGCTGCAGCCAAATTTCTATTCAAACTTTTTCCCTGTATGACTTGTTTAAGATGTATAATGACCTCTCACATTCAACTGATGAGGAAGTTGAAGAACTTCTCATTGTTAAGCTACAAGTCAGACCAATGACGCCATTAACTCCCTGAGTTACTTTTTTTTCCACATTCAAAAGTTTTAATTACATGATTACCTTGCATAAAATAAATATATTTCCACAGCTGGGGTGGGGGGAGAGCCAGGAACAACAGCTGAGAAATCAGCCCTTTTGGTTCGCTATGGGATATCAGGTGCTAGCGGGGAATACAGTCTACCGACCTCCACCCATAGGAGGAATGTCCATTTTTGGGTAGATTGCTTCTTTAAAAGTGAACCTGTCACCTCTATACATGCGCTTCCTACTGAACTCCAGCCTTCCTTTCAGTCATACACAAAATTCTACCGACTCCTCTCTTGGACTTAGTATGTTTCTTCTGATTTCACTTTACACTGTGAGCTTCTCAGGATTTGCATTAGAAGCTGAAGCAAGTCAGATAGAACCAACCTCATTTCCTATCTGGAGCACAGTTAGCATCATTTGCCCCTTTTTACCCCACCCTCGCTGTCCCTGGCATTCACCTAACATTCATTGGATTTCGATTCTTTTTAATCATGGAGGCTGAGTGTGGGAGCTACAACATACAAATCACATCACATACAAATGTTGCTTACCTGGGAATGTCCATTCCTTCACACTGATATACAACTATGATGACATTTTGACGTATGCAAAATTCTTACGAAGACTTAGCCAATTGCTTCTACTAGCCCAAGCGATGGTGTTGTGATGTTTTCAGGAAGCTTCACACAACATCATGCCAGGCACTCCAAGAAGCCATGATCTGCCTGAAATATAAATAAGATCCATCCATCACTGTGTCTACAATAAGGTACGTAATGGAAAATTGAAAGGTTCCTTGTAAAAATGTATATAGCACAATGAATCAGGCAAGCACAAATTGAAGCTCAATAAACCTTTGTATTAAACCAAAGTCATTTATCACAGAGCCTTATTTTTATTATTGGATAGAGTTTGAAAGAGGTAAATGTTCTTTTTAGGATTTTATATCTTTCTGTGACCTGACTGAGGCGATTCTTTTAGTCTCTGATGTTTTTCAAATAACTGGTTGTCTCTAGGATTGAAAAGCATAAACAGCAATAAAACATCAGCAGAAGTTTAATCAGTGTTCCCATTAGAGAGATTTGCCATGACTTTCTTCTACAAAACAAAGTCTTGCCTGTAGTCATGTTCAAATTGGGCTTTAACAAACAGAAGCAGCCCTTAAACATGTCCAGACTACCCCCTGGGGCCCATATACCACTTACTGAGAATCTCCACCCTGTGTTGTACAGAACTGGAATGATATATTCAATTATAGATGCAAGACCACAATATTGTGAACCATCATCCCCAGGAGATGCACCAGATGTGACGGAATCCCCTGTCAATACACTGCAGGCTTCCATGAGATTATTAGATGTTTACTGTCCTGGTGTGACTGACCGAGTGCTGACTTCCAGATAACAATTTCTGCTGCCAAAACTTTCTAACTAGAATGTCATCAGCTAGAAGGACTTGGCACTAAAAACTGCCCATATCTGCAATAGCCCGACCTACAAGAGCTCTGGATGTCCATGATCTAATGGCTTGCGTGATGCCAAAGTGAAGAGAAACTCATAGACTGGCCTTTCTCAACCTCTCTTAATCCCTGAGGAACCGTTGAAATATTTATCAGGTCTTAGGGAACCCATGCCAACCGATTAATCATAATTCACTGGGAAATGGTCCAACTTTGGTCTATAGAAAGAATGCCATCTCATGACATTGATGGTCAGAATGCCACCATTACGGAAGGATGAAAAGATTTATGGTGTCATGCTTCTGACTTTTCCAGGTGACATTGGACACCATCAAAGTGGAGGTCAATCAGTGACAGCTCAAGGAACTACTAGCAACCTCTGAAGGAACTTTTGTTGGGATTGGCGGTCTTCAACGGTTGTCACCAGGACAAGTGGAACATCACATTGCCTATTCTCAACCAGGGTTCCTCCAGAAATTGAGGGCTTCTTAAGCTGTGAATGACTTACCCCCCGTTTGGTGTTTCCTGCAGAGTCCCAAGGCCAATGCTCTTTTTGTAGAGTAAGTTGCATGCCACAAAGGACTGTTTTACAGATCAGAAAGTTCCCCTCACCTTCTGTTCAAAGATTTCCCCTCACTTTCTATTCCAATGACAGGTAAAACATTTTGGATCTCTTATCACTCTCTATCCTGGTGGTCTTTAGGACAAGTGGTAAGGATGAAACTCCCCAACAGGGAAAACTATACATATTGGACAGAGGTCTGATTTATCACCATTCCAGCCCAATTTAGACAAAATGTGAATTGTTTGCCTTTTTTTTTTTTAAATGCTACTAGTATAAGTACTTGAATATGGTGTCTTATAATTATATGCACAGCAGGATGTAGACTGTAGAGACAGTACCAAAAGCCAAGCTGGACGGTGGTTATACAGAGATAGCCTGGAGAGAGCAGAGGGATGATGTCATCAATGGGGTGTTTCCCCTTCCGTGACCAATCAACATGCTTGGGGGCGGGTTACTGACCAAACCCTACTGTTTACTTGCACTGGAGAAATATAAGGTCACTGTCCTCTCTGTGCTGCCTAATAGGGGATACCCATATTGAAAGACTGGTTAAAGAGAACTAAAAATCTTTGGGCAATCGTTCAGTGGGCCTGATTTATTAAAGCTGTCCAAGGCTGGAGAGGATAACTTTCATCAGTGAAGATGAGTGATCCAGCAAACCTGGAATGCATTTTGACAAAGTAATTTGCTAGAAAATGTTTTGAATCCTGGACCAGATCCATTCCAGGTTTGCTGTGCAGTTAACAGTTTTCCTGTAGTTCAGCTTTCATTTGCACACACATCTTTGCTTACAAGATTGGGACCACACATCATCCATCCAGACGCTTTCTTTCATTTAACCCACAATTAATCAAAGTGTAGAAGTTTTTATTGTGGGTTTCTGCACACCACTAGTTAATATTCCTCACCGCCGGTTCTGGATCACATCACCGTTAAACCTCAAACCCAATCACAACATGCACATTATGATTTACGTCTTTGAAATATCATTGAATTCAGAGGCATTCCATGAACGTGAGCCAAACAGACTCACTTCGCATTCACATGCATTGAGTTTATTTATTCAGAATTGTAGCTGTTTTCATGCACAAGTCCTCCATGTACACCTGCAATGTATTTAAATCACTGACACAATCGGCGTTCAAAGTCAGATGTAAACCAAAAATCATAACTGAAAAATGACAGCCACATCCTGCAGGTTTATTTTAGGCATAAGCAGGCTACAAAGTTTATAGAGACATTTGGTGATGCAGCAACCCGCAGAGTGCAGACACCAATGATCATTCATTGTCTGCACTGGGATCCAGATAGGCAACACATGTTGACCTGTGTCTATAGGCGTCAAAGACTAAAAATGGGAATTTTAAGTGTACCAGACATTACTTTATCACGATCAGAAATATAGACATGTCTTCGTAAATTTAAAGGTAACCCATCACTTTTCCATCCCAAGCAAAGTGGCAGGATTGCTTTATAACCAACCAGCTGTACTTCGTAGAGGACCCCACCACTGCGTCCTCCACCCCAGCTACTGCAAAAGATCAGATAACCGCTAGAGCTTACATAGAGCACTGATGTCTAAATCACGAGACACTGCCACATGGCCGGGCTTAAGCATCCTCCACCAAGCTCCTCTGTACTCCAAGCATTGAGTTTTTGGCAAAAGAAATGTAGGCGTGTTGGAGAAGTGCTGTGAAGTTATTTGTGGGTTCAGGGTTTCGCTTTGAAGAAGCCCCCTTTTTTTATTCTGAGTAAGCAAGATTAGGAAAACTAAACGCCAACCCAAAGTAATTTCATTGAACCCCCAGTTTGTGTAGTAGAACCGCCAATATGCTGGTTTGGACAGCAAGTCAATGAGAGCATGATCATCAGGAACAACTATTTTACCCCCTGGGAAAATGCATTGGTTTCTTGACCCCAAATATGGCCTATTATACTAGGGGCAACTGGGTAAGGAGCTAAATATGATACTGAGATGGCACCCATGCCAAACATATCTGCAATGTAATACACAAAGAAGCACCTAAACACTGAGAATGTCAGTGCAAGAAAAAATTGTTGCCAATTATAAAAGCATTAAGAAAAACTCCCACCTGTGCCAGTCCAATGGCTCACACCAACCACTGTCATTCAATGCTTCATCTAAAACAGCCCTTACCTATTAACTATAATTCTATTAACATATAACAAGGTTAAGGTCTTGAAAGGTAACATTTACCAAATCCCAAACTATCACCAAACTTTTTCCTAAAAAATAATGATTACATACATAACTGCCACACAAACCATTCTGTAATTAATTGGTATTATAAATAACCTTTCCATTTCACCCTGCAGCTGCTCTAATTGTCTAAATCTGCCAAAAAATGAAAATGTTACAGTCTTGCAATATGACAGAATGTGTGCAGAATGCTCCTTGAAAATGAATTTTCTGCTTGTGTGATTGGCTGCCTGCTTTTCTCTGAAGCTCTAATAAAGTTCAAAGTAAATTTGTGGCGATAGTTTGTTTGTGGTGAGATATTGTAAATGAAGAAACAAGAAAAATCAGGGTATTAAAGGTGCAGCAATATATTGAAAAACCAATGGTGGATCAAACACATACAATGTTATACTTCATAATTGTATACATGTGTGAATTAATCCTAAATTTCCTTCCCTACTGGACAAAATGCAGTGGGGGGTGCAAAAACTAGACAATGATTATTTAGGATAAGGAGAAGTAAATGTCGTGTCCCAACGCGTTTACCCATATTGGCTTCCTCAGGGGACATGTGGACATCGGAGTGCAACTGTGTACAGAAAATATTAATACATATGTTGACTGTCTACATACACGCATAAAAGTAATAAATAGATTGATGAATATTTAAAAATGTAGAAAGATAACACTGTAGTAGCAAGTTATAGGTACAATATAGATGGTTTCTAGGGTACATATGCTATTTTCTGCATTTTAAGCTTTTTTTTAAACAAGATTTTCTCAGTTGTTATAAGGAAGGCTTATCTGTCTATTCAGAATTTGGGACACAATGAAACAAGCAGTACTCTTTAAAGAACAGAAATAAGGTAAATAATTACAATATTGCTTTCTTGCTAGCAACTTGCATTTAATGAGAGAACAAGGTGCTCATCTAGTTAGCAAGGGAGGGGTGTATACAAGAGTATTTTTCCTACCATGGGTCCTTTAAGATCTTTCCAAATATGAGTGTCATGGGGGCTAAATGACTAGCAATGAGAAATAGTATCCCTGGTTAAAGTCATCACAGTGTACATTGTTTGTGTGAGTTCTTATGGGTACTTCTCCCACATGCCAGAAACATAAGGTAGGTCAATTGGCCCCCCAAAAATGGGCTATAGACTTGGTTAGGGATCTTAGACTATAACTACAGAAGGAACATTAGATTGTAAACTCCTCTGGGGACAGACTATAGAAGGAGCATTAGATTGTGAGCTTCTCCAGACAGACTATAGAAGGAGCATTAGATTGCGAGCTCCTCTGGACTGACTATAGAAGGAACATTAGATTGTGAGCTCCTCTGGGGACAGACTATAAGAGGAACATTAGATTGTGAGCTCCTCTGGACAGACTATAGAAGGAACATTAGACTGTGAGCTTCTCTAGACAGACTATAGAATGAACATTAGATTGTGAGCTCCTCTGGTCTGACTATAGAAGGAACATTAGATTGTGAGCTCCTCTGGGGACAGACTCTAGAAGGAACATTAGATTGTGAGCTCCTCTGGACAGACTATAAGAGAAACATTAGAATGTGAGCTCCTCTGGACAGATTATAGAATGAACATTAGATTGTGAGCTCCTCTGGACAGACTATAGAAGGAACATTAGATTGTGAGCTCCTCTAGACAGACTATAGAAGGAACATTAGATTGTGAGCTCTTCTGGACAGACCGTATAATGAACATTTGATTGTGAGCTCCTCTGATAGACAAACTACAGATCATTTTGTAAGGGAAATCTATAGATTGAACATTATTATTATTAAATTATATTGGTATAGCGCCAATATATTACTGAGCACAGTACATTAAATAGGGGTTGCAAATGACAGAACAGATACAAACAATACCACAGGAGGAGGAGGGGACCCTGCCCAGAAGAGCTTACAATCTAAGAAGGAGGGACTGTCCACCTGTTGAGGTAAACCCATACTCTCCAAGCACAGTATTCGGGAAAGATGACACAGATCGAAGTAAGTTTCCTTCCCTCCCTTCTCCTACTTTTGTGATTTTATCAGAATTGCAGACACTAAGAATTCCTTATTCTTAGAAAAGACCCACTAAGAAAAACCCAAGTTTTAGATTGTAAGCTCCTCTGAGGGACGGACTCTAGAAGGAACATTAGATTGTAGGCTGCATTGGGGTACTGACACTGTACATGACCATGGTCTCTATAATGTGTTACATCATATAAATACCCCTTATGTGTGGCTGTTTTCTCACAAGTCCACCATAGTATATACTTATATATGCTGTAAATGCCTCTTGAGTGCTTGCAGGTACTTCAATCTGTTCTCTGCAGAATAAATAACTTTACAGTAATGCTCACTTATTCCATGCAGGTGTTTGTACCACAGACTGACAAAATCTGCTCTACATAGGAATTTATCCTTTATTTTTTTTTACTTTTTATATTCTACAAATCTGAAACATCACATATTTACCAACTCTGGCAAAGAATTAGACCCCCAAATTATTGTTTACAAAGGCGGTTCTAAACGCTGACTTATTTTTTGCTTTTTTTTCACCACTTTTTGGCTGATGTAATAATTCTTGTGCTCGTACCTGGTATATAAAGCGGAGGTAGGTGAAGACGTAAAAGTAAATTCACTTTGATATTTACACTAAGTTTGTCAATTCTGCAATAATAATACCTTAAATAAAAACTATACCAGTATTTTAAATAGCGGACAATTTTTTTTTATCATACGAAATTGCGTTTTACAATGCAGAGCCGACTCACAAAGAATTGTAAGGCAAAATATGGTTTCCTGTATGTGACTTATACATGCAGGTACATGTAATATTTTCTACATTCTGATTCCTTTTTCCAAAAACATTTGACATACCTTTGGTTTTTTTTCCTCACATTTGCATGCAGATCAATCTGTCCAGCAAAAGTGACAGTTACAGGACTTTGGGAAAAGACTGCCAGCTAGAAGACTGCCAGGGGCACTTACAGGAATCGCTTTTTAATCCCACGGTTTTAGCCTTGTTTATAAATTTCTGTCATTTTTGCAGAACAGCTCAGCCTGCTAGATACAGAGAAAACTCTAAATATCATTATTTATATATTATAACAACTAACATTATTATGTAATATTGTGACTGTATATATAACATTGTAATATTATATATGATAACAATTAGGTGTTATAAATAGGTATTACCTGCATACAATTATCAGAACATTATCATTCAAAGCACAGTGATCCTTATGGGATTATTATAGCAATAGATCAGCTCCTAGCTGTCAGATTTCTGAAGCAGCTTAGAAGATGAAAGCATCCGACTGGATGCCGCAAGCAACACAGAAAGCTTTTATTGCACTCCTAGAGGCTCCATTCTGGGCACTACAGCAGTCAAAAGTGTCACAGTGATAACAGCATGCAATCAGTAACAGTGTATTATTTCTTACATTGTTCCACAATGTTCTTGGAGCAATGAACTGTAATATGCTATCAGAATTTTACTTTTCATTGTGATGAAAGAAAATACAAATAAGGTGCCTTTAGCTAGATTATAAGCGCTTTGGGGCAGGGTCCTTTCCTCCTGTGGCACTGTCTGCATTCGTTCGTTATTTGCAACCCCTATTTAATGTACAGCGCTGGGTAATATGTTGGCACTATATAAATCCTGTTCATTAATAATAATAATTAGCAAGTGAGACACAAAAAGAAGAATTCTGCAACTATATGCATTGAAAACACTTTGCTGCAGTAAAGCGCACCCTATACCCTACCCCAGGGGTTCCCAACATGTGGATCGCAAAGGCAACGTGAGTAGATTGTGGAGCCCTGCCTTTCAAAATAAACTCTACCGCGCACAGGAGTTATTAAGACAACTCTTTATTGCTGGTGGATCATTTTGACTTGGTCATTTTAAAAGTAGCTTGCAAGCCAAAAAAGTGTGGGAACCCCTGCCCTACCCTATATATATATATATATATATTTTTATACTTGAATAGTTGTAATCTATGTTCATCGCCAAAATCACAAGTGTCTGCATATAATTGGTGACCACTTGGCCACTCTGAGCACCTAATGTGACCACAAAAGTCAAACATGATATACAACTATAAAATTATAGTATTAAAGCTATTATGCAGATATTTTTATATATGTTGAAGTGTATATACATTTTTCGGCCCCTATGCATATAAATATACATTTATATATAGATGGTGACACTAGTTGATAATTTATAAAGCTGTATGTAAGATATAGATATCTTGTGTCCTGAAGAAGGTTTTGCACCTAAAACTGTCTTATATAAAGAAATATTTCTTGAAATAGATAAACTATTTACAGGTGCCACAGTCATTTTGTTCCACATATTTACTGGATCTTTGGGTGCCTTTGTGTGCAATGATGAGCTGTTGTTTTGCACATCTAATATATATATATATATATATATATATATATATGAAATAATTAGGTGTACAGCACAACAGCTCTTATATATATAAATATATGTATATATATACATATACAGAATTTATCTATATAATATACACCGCAGGAAGATACACTCTGCTTTATAAATACTCAGAACAATATGCACAATTAATAAATGTAATCACTTTTCTTTGCCCTTACAACACTATATAAATACATTGTAACACTTAATTAGTTGTCATTGGCTTCCTTCACTTTATTGCTTAAGTCCAGCAGGAAAATTTTGGCAGCTTGCTTTTCAAATCTTTTAGCATTCAGCAAACATGCATACTTCCCAATGAAACATGTTGCACATAGAGTAATAGAGACCTTACATCAGTGTCTTACCTCTATAGAAGTGCTGGGAATAAGCACAAAGCCCCTTATCTTTAGATGACGCAGAACCTTCCAATTGTGGTCAGCGCTCTACCTGTTGCTGTCTCTTTCCAGAGACAGATGTTGTGGTCTCTGTGCGGTCTCTCCAGCTGCTGGTCCTGTGTGTGTGGATGGAGGTGGCTGTTATCCACTGTCTGACTCTCTGTGCTATGAGATGACTGACACATGGAGAGAATGAGGAAGGGAGGGAGATACAGGTCCAATTTATGATGTCATGCTAAAAGTTCTGATACACATCTGTAATGACATCAATGCTTCTTACACCCCTCTCTCCTCTGGCTCCTTCCCGCTTTCACCACTTCATTCTTCCCCCCTCCTCTCTCTCTTTTCTTTTGCCTTGTCCTCCCTTGTATTTTTAAACTCTCTCCATCTGCCCCCTTTGTACAACCAGATCCACCATCCACAGATCTCGGCAACTATTTATTGTTTGTATTGTCTCACTTGTTAATATTCCGCAAACTTTTAGATCTGAACTTTTTTTTCTTGTACTCATTAGAATATCTTCTTCTTTATATAGAACATGTAATCACACTCCATAAATTCACTATGTGTAAACCGATTGTTTCATGAGCTAAGATTGTAAAACCTGTGGAGTTCATTAAAGACATTCTGAAATAAAGGGTGTGCAGGGTCTCCAGGGGCCTATAATGAATAGAGAACAGGAACATGGCGTTATTAATGTACAGATCAGACCATTTTTCAGTTTGGAATGTTTCGAAAAGTGGTGATTGGATGAAAAGATTGCAGAAGGATCGCCACTTTTGGAAGACGAACATGTTGACTGTTGGCGGTCACTATATTTAATGATGTTGAGTGATTTTAAGTGATGGTGAGTTCGAGAGAAAACATTCCCCAGAGTAGAGAACGTCATAGTCCAAAATGGAGATCAATAGCTTTTGTTTTAAAACCCCTAATCGCCTCGTTTGCTTCTTTTGCAATGTAAGTCTATGAATGCTGATCACTCCTTTCAAAACTGGACGCCATGATAGGTTATTAGTCCTATTGGACATTATATGTTGGCATTGTATATATAAAGGTATAATAATAATAATCATTAATTTATTTAAAGCAGAAGTAAACGTGTTGATGGCTGGTAAGTTTCTGCCATTATCAGCCAGTATGCTCAATATACATGCAGATTATAGTGCAGATTTACCCTGTGCATCTGCCCTGCAGCAATGTCAGGTCCAGTTCTTGTCATTGCTGCTTCCAGTTCCATGGTTCCTTGGTTCTGTGAAGACCGATAATCCTTCCAGCCATTGGATGGCCACTGATGAAGTTACATAGTCTTCGGGGGCTGGCTCTATGTGTGGCTCCACCCCTGCAGTACATGTTCCATACGTCGTAGTGCTTAAACAAGGAGTCACCAAGAGCAAGGATATATATATATAAATATATATATATATATATATATATATATATTTACAAACCAGACATTGCATGTATCTTTTGTCAGTTAGTATGACTTCCTGGTGAATTTTTGTTTTCTGAATTTAGGTATGCTTTAAGGGAATAGAACTCCTGACTGCTGATTTAGATTATTTAAAGTTAGTAATAGGGATCAATCAATTCTGGCTAAGAAAACTGCCATTATAAAAATGGTGATCAGCAATGAAAAAAAGTGAACCAAGAAGTGGTAATCTTTTTCTGATTGCCAGCTCTCTCTATAAATATATATCCATTACAATTTATTTTTTTCTAAAAGAGCCACAACTGGAGTAGAAATGCCTACACACAACTTTCTGATATAAACGTATAGTTCTGCAATCAGTAAAGCTCATGCTCCCTGCCTTAATATGAACTGTATCTCTTATTCAGTATGGGGTGTGCAGAGTGACCGCTGTTTCCAAATGTAAATCAGAAAAACCAAGGTCCAACTGTACACCATGCTGGTGGTTTGGGGGGGGGGGTCGTAAATCAGATCAGATCCTATTCCATTATTATTATTATTATATACAGTGCCAACAATTGACGCAGTGCTGTACATTAAATATAGTTTGCAAATGACAGACAGATACAGACAGTGATGCAGGAAAAATGAAGACCCTGCTCAAAAGAGCTTACAATCTAATTACCCATGTAAATACACTTACATTCTCGTGCTGATATATACAATAAATGCAGGTGCACCCCTATAAAAGGTCCCTAATAATTGGTACTAAAAGAACGTCCCAAATCCATACTTCCAAGTGAAATCCACTGATTGTGTAGGTACACCTGTGAATTCCATTCCTGTTACATGAAGTTAGCTTTAGGACAATGCTCCCCATTACTCTCACATTCCTTGCCACATTGATTGTGAGGAAGATCTGAGAAATGTGTAAAGAGTTAAATTACCTGTCTTGTATTATTCTCTAAACAGGTCTGTCAAACAACCAATCACAGCCATTAAAAAAAGTATTGAGATGCAAAAACAATGTCAGCATGAGAACTTATATTGAAGAATGCCTATAGTAATCCTGACCCTGTTACTCCTCTGATGTATTTTTGCTATGGAAATTGGTGTAAAACAGGACTAAAGTTTAATTTTATTTATATACTTTATTGAAGAAAGAGACAGGCTAGAAAATATACTTCATCAGAATCGCTGAGCTGGTAGCATTGGTAGTTGGGATACCCGGCACATTCCAGCTTCCCCTGTGGCTGCTGGGACTGAATGAGCTCCTATATAAGCGAGTAACACCATTCTGGTCCAGCCAATCGTGACGGTTGATGATTGATAGAAGGAGAAGAAGGAAGAAGATGGCGGTGTCCATTAGTGGAAAAAGGGTTTCGTTTTTGCTTTAACAGTCGGGTTCTGATATGATTAAAGCAGAACTAAACCCACATTTTTCACGTGTCCCTGATTCCTTGCAGGGCAATGTCATCTTCCTTCTATACTTCCTAAAGACGATCTTTTGCCATCTTGATTAGCCATGCCAGGATGATGTGCAGGCATGTGTGATTTTATTCATTCCCCGCACACACAGAGGAAGCTGGCATTGCTGGGTATCCTGGCACCAAAGCTGACATGGTTTGCAGCTCAGCTTTTTAGCCAGATACCCATAGTGATCATGCAGGCAAGACGTATTATTGCAGAAGGGCCTCCGCCTGTCCCTACAAATATTACCAGCCTGATCATGGATTTCTAAAAGTGGAAGTTTGGTTCCACTTTAAACCCATTACCTGATGGAAATGCATCAGTGGCTGAGACTAGCAGGGATAATCTGCCTTCCCCAATAAACTTTTATTAACACTCACAAATAGTGACTTCCTTATCGTGTGAAGATGAAAGAGAAACATGGACGTCCACCAGCACCTGCAGCTGACATTTGCATCGATTTACAGCACATCAAATGCTAAGGCTTGTAACACTTGGCATGCTGTAGTGCCATTCATTCTGCAGAGTTGCACGATTGCAATATCTGCCAGGTTTTTATTGCTGTCCTTAGTGGAGGTATTCTGCCTCTCTATTTATCAATGGAAACATTGTCACTGGCATTGAAAGTGCTGGAAAGTGCTCAAAAGTTTTGAGTTATCACTGGAACAAAAGTAGGAGAAAAGTCCTCCAATGGGGACACTTGTTCCAGTGCCAACTCTCTAAGAGGAGATTCCTTCTACGTTGGGGAGATGTCTTCTCAAATCCTGTTGTGTCTTCAATCAAAAGGTGAACCCTTCTTTGCTCTATCCATAATGAGAAACATATTTGTGGCTTGATATACTTTGATATCACAGTTCCTCTATTCCCTAAATACCGCTAGTGGTTTGGAGTGTGATTTTCCGTGTTGCCTGGAGTCACGGTTTATTAACGGGGATTTATAGTTTTTAAAAGAGTAAATCCAATTTTAGTAGACTTTTAGTGGTATATAGGGCCAAGCTAAAGCATAAAGCGATTTCCTGTCCTTGTTCCCCTAAGTGACCGGCAACCTCTCTAGCATTAATCACACTGCACTACACCCATTCTGGCTGGATCTCAGGAGAGGGGTTTGGAGCCAGCCTGGCCAATCAGGAGCCAAGCCTCCTGCAGTCCATACACCTAAAGCTAATCTCTGGCTAAATACTACAATGAAGTTGCAGTAGGTTCTTCCTACATTTTCAGATGATGAGAAAGAGTGAAGAATCCTCAGAGATACCACTTTTTCAATTGTATATATTTGGTGGTTGTGTGCATGTGTTTTTTATTTAGTGATTATGGACAAGTTCTTTAATTATTTAATATATTGCATTATGATTTGTTCATAACAGCAGGTGGAGCTCTCATCTACTTTTTACATGTTTTACAGGCTCTGCCCTGTTTAGCTAACCTATGGTGCTGTAGGAATCCTTTAGCATGTATAATAGTATATATCAAGCCATTTTTTTCTAGATTTCTGCTAGGTTCTGCTATATTTTTTTTTTTTTTGCAATCTGGTGCTCCGTTGCAAAGATCTACAACCACATCCTGTCCTGATGACAATGGTTTTACCAGGAAGTGAGGGAAACTATGTAACAAGGACAGTGAATGAAATA
This sequence comes from Pyxicephalus adspersus, assembly GCF_032062135.1. Lineage (NCBI taxonomy): Eukaryota > Metazoa > Chordata > Amphibia > Anura > Pyxicephalidae > Pyxicephalus > Pyxicephalus adspersus. Next base: position 10,256,632 of record NC_092871.1, read on the forward strand.
AATATCTGATATGAGTTCATTCATTTCCTTACTCCACTGGAAAAAAAACATTTTTTTATATCTGTCTGTATTGCTGTTAAAGAGCTTTCTCTTCCTGTTATTTTTATTTTATTGATGTGTCCCCGCTGGAAAATTCACCCTCCCAGTTTGACCTGTCCAGTATTATCACTGAAAGAAAGTGAAAATAAGTTGTCACTGGAATATAGGTGGAACGCTTTAAATAACTACACTCAGGGCAGAGTCCTCTCCATACACTGTCTGTATCTGTCTGTCTTTGCAACCCTTATTTAATGTACAGCGCTGTGTAATATGTTGGCGCCATATAAAAACTGTTTATTATTATTAGTTCAATTATACCAATGTATGTTCTTCACACCTGTTTTTCGAGGTTTGCTTGAAATTCACTTTCAGAGATGCCTATTACAGGTGTCTGGCATGCAGATTCTACAGACATTAATTAATACAAATATCATATTAACATGAAACAGCAAAGTTTTAAAATGTCAGAATGGTATTAATTACCATAATAATTTAATATTAATTACGGATTACAATCCTTTAAACCCCAAACAATAGTAATTCCGATTCACTGGAATGAGACTGAGCTTCCCTTTTAAAACTGAGAGTAAAACTTTGTTTATTACAGGATTTCCGAAAAATCGGACACACCCGCTAATCTGGCCCTCCCTCTCGCTATCTCCCTCCAGCTCATCTTTTCCATTTGGTATATTTCTATCATTTGTCTCTGGAACACAATGGAAAAAAAAATATGTCCGTCAGTGAGCTGGAATGACAATCTCACACACGCACGTTACGTGTGAAACACACGACTTTGCATGCCTCATTCTCCCCCGAGGGTCAGCTGGATGGAGCTAATGGGGGACGGTGGGGAGAAGAAGGGGGGAGTGTTGGAAAATGTGTGTCTTACATGGGAGACAAGCTGATTGCTGTTTGACATTTTAATTATCATAATTGAGAGGAAACTGAAGGGGGGAGAGGTTCAGGGATGAATGAAAATGAGAAGCGGGAACGGAAAGTGACTCCGCAGGACAGATAAATGGCTGTATTGAACAGCATAGTGCAGAGTGCAATGGAGTGTGGCAATGTGACAACCAATCAGAAATGGAGTTTAATTAGTTTGCCTGCAAAAATGGAACTTATTACTAATATTAGCCAAATGTTGTACTTGGTATGCCGTCATCAAATGTAGGAATATATGTAGGTAAGGGATACCTTCATACCTTCAAGAGTTGTGGTAAGGATCAGGAATTGTCCCATATTCCCATATTAGTCCCATATAAAAACAACATCCTTAAAGCTGAACTTCAGTTACCACTAGAAATTTCTGGGCCCCATACTTGGTAAACTTCCTTGGCCTCTTCCCCATGTCTAATAGTTCCAGCATTGCAGAAATCAAGCTCCTTTGTTTAGGGTCTGGTACAGAAGTACCCTTTGTTTTCCCAATGGTGGCTCTGACTCCAGACTAAAAAAATTATATACCCCAATAGCCACCGAGAATTGATATCCAAATTGCACCAACCACCCTTTCAAAACCCAGAAGTTATTATAAACAAGCACACCAAGAATACAGATGACTCACACTGATACACTGCTAGGAAAAAAGTCTCCAAGCCTGTGGGGCAGTGTTATGATCTGGGGTGTCTGTAGGGGCAGTGTATGATCTGGGGTGTCTGTGGGGGCAGTGTTATGATCTGGGGTGTCTGTAGGGGCGGTGTTATGATCTGGGGTGCCTGTGAGGGCCATGTTATGATCTGGGGTGTTTGTGGGGGCAGTGTTATGATCTGGGGTGTCTGTAGGGGCAGTGATATGACCTGGGCTCCCTGTAGGGGGCAGTGTTATGATCTGGGGTGTCTGTAGGGGGCAGTGTTATGATCTGGGGTGTCTGTAGGGGCAGTGATATGACCTGGGCTCCCTGTAGGGGGCAGTGTTATGATCTGGGGTGTCTGTAGGGGCAATGATATGATCTGGGGTGCCTGTGGGGGCTGTGTTATGATCTGGGGTGCCTGTTGGGGCAGTGTTATGATCTGGGGTGTCTGTGGAGCAGTGTTATGATCTGGGGTGCCTGTGGGGGCCGTGTATGATCTGGGGTGCCTGTGGGGGCCGTGTTGGGATCTGGAGTTGCTTAGGTTTGTCAGGTCTAGGTTCAGTAAAGTTGTGTAAGCAAAACATGAGGTCAGCTGGTTCCCTGAATATATGGATTGATCCGGTTTTCCCCACAGGCACTGACATATTTCAAGATGACAATGCCAGGATTCACTGGGTTTAGATTGTGAAGGAGTGTTTCAGGCAGCATGAGACATCAGTTTCACACATGGATCGGCCACCACAGAGTCCAGATCTGAATCCCATTGAAAATCTTTGGGATGTGCTGGAGAAGACCTTACACGTCACCAGCTCCAATACAAGATTTTGGGTGTAAATGAATGCATCTCTGAATGGAAATAAATGTGACATTGCATTACCAAAATTATATCAGGAGTGCTGTAATCAAAGGAAAAGGTGGTCCAATGACAGATTGTAAGCTCTTCAGGGCAGGGTCCTATCTTCCTCCGGTGTCACTGTCTGTAACCGTCATTTGCAACCCCTGCTTAATGTGCAGCTGCGTAATATGTTGGCGTTATATAAATCCTGTTTATGAATAGTAATAATAGTATTAATAATAATATTAAATTGTTTTTGGTTTTTCTGACCATGGGGGAAATGTATGCCCTTATTATATCCCATCCTGACTACTCCAGCCCCCTCCATTGGTCCACCGATGAATCACCATATTACTATTCACCTCTCTCATCATTTATCATATTCTGCTCCTCTTTCATTCTTTATTCACTGGCAGTTATAATCAAAATCATTCAATCTTTCATCTGTATCTTGAAAATGTCTCTCTGCACTGCAGTGCAAATAATATTTCCATGCTGACTTCTGCATCCTCTTTGCTATACACAACCTTTCCCTCTCCGCTGATTTAGTAACAATTCACCTCCTCGCCTTCTGGACTTTTTGTTTGATCCTTTGGACTCCTTTCCACTCACTATCCAAATTTTCAGCCCTCAAAACACATCTAAATCTATAAACAATTTATAGATATATTGGAGTTTATCTGACACACACCTAATAGAATGAAATACATACAGCAGTCAGGGAGCAGTCAGGTGGTGCCACATTCAAGACACAGGAATATTATGTATTGATGAGTCGCTTTATTACAGCTTAATGATCAAGTGCTGCTTTCTCCTCCATATCCAACAGGCACACACTGTCTTATCACATATGGATTAATGATCCTTTGCTATCTGACAAGCACAGACTTCCATATGATTTACTGATCCACCACCAGTGGTAAAGAATATGACCATGCATTTCCTGTGCCCATCTACAAATATTATTATTATTATTATTATTATTATTATTATTATTAATAATAATAATAATAATAAACAGGATTTATATAGCACCAACGTATAACACAGCGCTGTACGTTAAATAGGGGTTGCAAATGACAGACAGTGACGCAGGAGGAGGAGAGGACCCTGCCCCGAAGAGCTTACAATCTAGGAGGTGGGGGAAGTAGCACACAATAGGAGGGGGATATGGAATGGTGGGTGAGTAGTGAGGGTTTAGGAGACAGAAGAAGATGGGTAGGCAAGTATAAAAAGATGAGTTTTAAGGGTTCTTTTGAATGTGCAGAAAGTAGTGGAGTTCCAGAGAGTTAGGGCAGGCCTAGAAAAGTCTTGGAGCTGTGCGTGTGATGAGGTTATGAGTGAGGCAATACACCTGGAAAGGTTTTTTTATTTCATTTAAGCATGCACATGAGTTGCTCCAATCAAGATGACTGAAGACACAACACTGGGATGAAGACCAGGTGAAGGCGGCAGCACCAATGACAAAGTGAGGACAGCTGGGTGAAATTAAGAAATTGTGATCAGACACATGATCTGGCAAAGGCATGAGACATCACCTGGCACAGGAACAGGGCATCACCTGGCACAGGAATAGGACATCACCTGGCACAGGAACAGGATATCACCAGGCACAGGAACAGGGCATCACCTGGCAGGAACAGGGCATCACCTGGCACAGGAACAGGATATCACCAGGCACAGGAACAGGGCATCACCTGGCACAGGAACAGGATATCACCAGGCACAGGCACAGGACATTACCTGGCACAGGAATAGGACATTACCTGGCACAGGAACAGGACAGTACCTGGCACAGTAACAGGACATCACCTGGCAAGGGGACATGACATCACCTGTCCTTTTTGCAATAAAGACTTGTATGGAAGGAGCTGAAGTCTGATTAACAAAATAATCTACACAAACCTTACGAGCAATTAAAAAAGCTGACAAACATACTTTATGCTGCCAGCAACATATCCAAGGCAAAGTGTTTTTTATTCTTTTACAACATGGTACAAGCTCAAATTTTCCTTTAATTCTGAAAGGTTAACAGACCAAAGTTTTCCTTGGGAACAAAGAGTTGCTATGTAAAAAATATCCTGTTTAATAAACTTGTGTTGTGAAAAATGTTAATCTGCTTTCCATCACGCCGCTTTGGGTCTGTTAGCGAGCCGCTGCGATTTGCCATAAAGTCAGTGGCTGAGCGCAGGGTGCAGTGATTCATCCCGGGGCCCTGCCAGCAGAGGTGACCGGGGCCAGGGCTGGAGGAGAATGGAGAAATGCTTGGAATCATTTGCTTCCCACTCCTAAAAAACAACACAGCTCCACAGACAGGCGGAGGGCAGAGAGAGCGCACCAATGGGGAGGTTCACTCATACAAATGTGTTGCGTGATAGATTGAGGTCAAAGGTAAATTCAACACAAGTGAGCTCAAATAGTGAATTTAGAAGTAGCGCATGCAGCGCATGAGAAGCAGAATGGGATCATCCAGACAGACAGCATGCTGTGTGGTGGGGTCAGCGCAGGGGTTGAACAAATTTGCTATCAGTCATTAATGAAGCTCCAGCAGATTCCATTTATTGCATTTCATTCTTCATTAGGATAAAGCAAAATACATACAGTATATAGGATCGGCTTTACCTGCCTTATGATATGTAACCTTCCAACTCTAAGATTTACACAGGCTTTCTAGCAGGGTAGAAGACCTGATATTTCTGCTACAGTAAAAAACACCAACAGGTCTTGTCCCTCCCCTAGACTGTGATTGGACCATGAAGGAGACACAACACACTGATGAGCCCATGGTCTTGTCCCTCCCCTAGACTGTGATTGGACCATGAAGGAGAAGCAACACACTGATGGGCTCATGGTCTTGTCCCTCCTCCACACTGTGATTGGGCAATGAGAGGAGAAGCAGAAGACATGACAAGAAAAAGCATGATGAGTTCCTCTCTTTCTCAGTCTGCTTTCTCCTTCTTTCAGAATTGTTAGCATATTAGCATTGCAGGACAACTGACCGGTTCCTTGAGCTGTTTTATCAATTTCAGTTGCACAAGGGACTGCAAGATACTGTTAAATGATACTATTACATTAAAATTGGGTGCTTGCATTGCTTGTTTTCTCTACCCTCTGTATCCTTTATACCATAATAGATTGTAAGCTTTTCTATCTTTTGTATTCTCTCTTATACTCAAAATATTGTAAGTTCTTCTACCTTCTCTATCCTCCTTATACCCTAATAGATTGTAAGCTCTTCTCCCATCTGTATCCTTCTCTATACCCTATGGTAATATTTAGACAGATGTCTTTGGAGGTTGATAACCCGGTATTTCTCTAACCAAGGAACACTGAATATGCAGCGTCATCTAAATTCAGTACAGGACCAAATAGAGACGTTCAAATAGGTGTTCAAGTCTGGCATCTGATCACCTGCATGTTACAAAATATGAATACCTCTCCCTTTCTTTATCTTCATAACTTGTAAGTTAAATTGCCATCCTATATTCCCCAACAAATTGCAAGCTCTTTCAAATTCTATATCATTCATTTATACCCTAACCAAGTGTAAGCTTCTTGACCAACATTATCTTTCTCTTAAAATATTAAAATGTGTAAGTTTGATCTTACCTAATACCACAATAGGATGCATCTTGCACCTTCCCTTCATTTTGCAAATTGTAAATTGGATGCTTTGTTATACCATAATAGATACCTTCTGTCCCCCATTCCATAGACATTCCATGTCCATTAGACCCTAAACTTCCATTTTCTGTTTTCTCTTTTATGCTACAATACATTTTAAACCCTTTTACCTTCTGTATCCTCCGTTATACGATAATAGAATGTAAGCCATTCCACCTTTTATATAATCGTATATTCCTATTAGATTGTAAGCTCCTCTGTCTTCCCTATCCTCTAATACAGGGGTGTCAAACTCAAATACACAGTGGGCCAAAATTTAAAACTTAGACAAATAGCACCGCTACTACAACTCCCTGCGTCAAGAAAACAGTCCAATGTGGGGCTTAATGTTATGAGTGGCTGGAACTCCCCCTTCACTGAAATAGCACCGCTACTACAATTCCCTGCGTCTATGAAACAGTGCAATGCGGGCCCAGTCCAAGGCAGAGAGCCCGCTGGTTTACAGACACGAGTGATGCCAGGAATTGTAGTAGTGGCGCTATCTCAATGCAGCGGCGGGCCAGCTGCAGTTCATATTTAGGATTCCTTTGGGGGCCAAAAAATGGATGTTGCAGGCCACATTTGGCCCGCAGGCCAGAGTTTGCCACTCCTTCTCTAACATTACACAATACATTGTAAGCTCTTCCACCTTCTATATTCTCCCTTAAACCATTAGATTGTAAGCTCTTCTTTTTTTCCCTATCCTCCTTTGTAACATAATATACTGTAAGCGCTTCCACCTTCTGTATCCTTCCTTAAACACTAATAGATTGTAAGCTCCTCCACCTTGTGTATCATCCCTTCTTCCTTTTAGATTGCAAGCTCCTCTGTCTTCCCTATTCTCACTTATAGCATATTAGATTGAAAGCTTTTCCACCTTCTGTATCATCCCTTATAAATTAATAGATTGTAAGCTCCTCTGTCTTTTCTATCACCCCCTTTAATATATTAAATTGTAAGCTCTCTTTTTTTTTACCTATGCTCCTTTGTAACATAATATACTGTAAGATCTTCCACCTTCTGTATCCTTCCTTTATTCCTATTAGATTGCAAGCTCCTCTGTCTTCCAAATTCTCCCTTCCACCTTCTGTATCTTCCCTTATAAATTAATACATTGTAAGCTCTTCCATCTTCTGTATCTTCCCTTATACAATAATAGATTGTAAGCTCCTCTGTCTTTTCTATCCCCCTTATAAATATTAGATTGTAAGCTCTTCTAACTCTGTATCTTTGTTTCAATTCCAGACAAATACATGAAACTTGATGCAGCACCCAAGCATCTTTTATTCTGCAGAGGAACGGACCTACCAAGCATCCCCTAGGCATACTGGTGCTTTGAATTCCACATCAGCCTTTTGGCCTTCAGGCTAACAATCTAAACAGTAGAAGTGAAGGGTGGAGGCCCTGCAACTCAAGGTCAGAGATAAAGTCAGTGGCAGAGCAGAGCCAGGCGCCTTTCTCTGTACATATTCAGATAAATAAACATTTAGCATAGCGGAGAGATGACATCATTCCCCCAAATATATGAGAACTCTTATCGACCCCCTCCCTTTTCTGTCAAAAGAAAAAAAGAGGGAACTGCTGGGAGGAAGAAGAAATTATTGAAAGCACTACTGGAACACTGTGCACCTGTGTGTATTGTTTAGTCATAAGTGCAATCCCAGCAGGATAAGAGGCGGCAGGAAATAAAAACATGGAGAACAAACATGCGCCCCCTATATGGTCCCACTTCCCTTCTGTCCTTGTTGTTCTCTCCGCCATTCCATGTCCCAAGCATTTCCTCCCTTGTCTCCTTCTGGTTCATGGAAGCGGTGAATGTGGAAGGAACAGAAGGAGAGGAATAGATGACTGAGCCATGAAAGAATGGGTAGGAAGCGGCAGCCAGGGAAGAGAAGGAGGCTCTGGACACAGCAACAGAGGATGTGTCACAAACAGATGTGCAAAAACATTACAGCATCACAAGACATAGAAGAGAGGGGAAGAAGAGAGAGGGAACTAAGGAATGTTGGAGGGAGAGTGATAAGAAAGGAAAACTTTCATAAAGAAAACAAATCTTCTGGTTCCAGTCTTCCCAAAAGCAAAGCTCTTGTGATAGATTTTGCTGGGCAGGCTGTGGTTTCCTAAATACTTTGAGTACTCTAACACGGAGCTTCCCCTGCCTTATTATCTATCTGGGATGTATAGGTGTTACCGTCCACCTTTGTGTGCTGTATATATTACAATATAGTGAATACGGATACCCCTCATCTTGGTTCCAATTATGCAATATTTGGACACTTCCCATCTTGGTTCTAACAGTAATGCAGACCTGGGATGTCAAGCGAGCTTCTTGGTGTTTGGTGTCTGGGTCACACGGGTAAGGCTCCAAGGTGCAGATGAATTTTTCTCCATGGGTTATCACTCCATATTATTATTACACAGTATTTATATAGCGCTGACATATTACGCAGTGCTTTACAAAGTCCATAGTCATGTCACTAGCTTTCTCTCAAAGGGTGCTCACAATCTAATGTCCCTACTGTAGTCATGTCTTTAATACAGTCTAAGGTCAATTTCTGGGGGGAAGCCAATTAACCAAATTTTTGTTTTTGGACCCGGAGGAAACCCATGCAAACACGGGGAGAACATGCAAACTCCATGCAGATAATGTCCTGGCCGAGATTTGAACCTGGGACCCAGCACTGCAAAGGCCAGAGTGCTAACCACTGTCCATATTTTTGTGAAATTTGGAATGATAATGATGGAGCAGCAAAAGAAATCATGGGGTTCAGCCAGAAAGGGACCACACGAATGGAGTAGCTAACTGAAAGGATCTACTGATGGTAAGTTGAGATAAGAGGCTTGGCCTTCTCCATTTTCTACCAAACAATTGTGGGTGTACAGATTCTTTAAACTGTAGAGTTAAGTCCATTTTAATAAATCACCCCTGTTGGATGGGTGCGCAAACATCTTATGGGGGCAGCATAAGCAGTGAACACCCCAATTGTATGCGGGTCACCAAAAAATGCCGAAACTGTAATAATACACAATGTAAAAAAAAATGGATGAACACTAATCTTTCACCAATTTATTTTGATTTGTATTTTTTTATTATTATTATTAATATTATTATTATTAAAAAAATTAAACAGGATTTATATAGCGCTAACATATTATGCAGCGCTCTACATTAAATAGGGGTTGCAATGACAGACAGATACAGACAGTGATACAGGAGGAGGAGAGGACCCTGCCCCGAAGAGCTTACAATCTAGTAGGTGGGGGAAGCAGCACACAATAGTAGGGGGGATATGTAGTGGTGGGAAGTAGTGACGGTTTCACTAGAGACGGATAGAGACGGATCCTTATTCTTCCTGTTCTAAAGGAGCTGAAGTAAATTAAGGATCCTGGCAGATCACATTGTAAATATAATTACACAGAATGATAATTAGTTTGCTAAAGCACCATTTTCTTGTTTTTGTTTTTGGTTTATCTTTTGTTCAAATTGTTAAATTTGAAATTGTTTCCTATCAACGTGTATTTGCCCAAAGATGGCTGGATGCCATTTCTTAGCCTTGGTCTTTTTAGCGATAGTAACATCAGAATAAGGATGTGGAGCGATCAGTTACCCCTCAGGATCCTTCTTATGGTATTCGCCCTGTACACACAGTACAAAGCCCTGATGAAACGGGACCTTTTCTAACCCCCGAAATGAGTATTTGAGACATAATGGTCTGAATAAAAATAGGTCCAGACTTTAAACTTGTGACTCATTTTGATGCTTTCCTATTTACAATCGTCATGTACACAACCTCAGTCTTTGTTTCACCAGTTTAAAATTAGCCAGTCATCACTTTTCAAATTCTTAGAGGGAGGTAAGTTTAAAAAGCAGACACCAGGTAAGAGTTGTATGTATGTTCATTTATGCTATGGGACCCCCTGGGATGGATGTTCAGAGCAGCGCCTGGTGATTAGCAGCCTCATAAGTCAACAAGGATGTGTGAGGAGGCGTTGGTGGAGATTTGGGGTTCTTAGGAAGATGTAAAAGGTGGGAGGACAGGTGCAGATCCTTGCAGGTACACACTCATCATCACACTCATCGTCAGGGTCACTGTAAAGAAGAAATTCATCTAGAAAATATTTCACCTTTAAAAGCCCTATTGCAAATATGAAGCAGAAGAAAGATCGCAAGCTATAGCAAAAGAGGAATGGTTATTTGGAAAAAGAGGGGCAAGAGATGTAGTGATGGAGCAGAGACTTATAGGCTGCAAAATATGAAAAAAAGAAACAAGACACCAAGAAAAATGATGAGAAAACAAGGTGAGGTGAATGAAAGGACAGAGGCGATGGGAGTGCAGGAGCAGGGCAAAGACTGGCAAATATATAATATATAATGTATTTATGGACATATATAAATGTACAAATATACAACTTTCTGAGCCAAGTGGGCATTAGTGCCTGCCAAATCCACGCTTCATGTTATTATCTGCACCAAAATCAGTTCTGCTATCCACCCCTGACCCAGCTGCTGTATTACACATAGTACTAATTCTCCCTTGCTTCCCTCTTTTCTCTATACATTATAATACTTCCCTTCTGACATCCTTCCAGAATCCATACACAGTAATACTTCCCTGCTGACATCTCTCATCTCTCCATACACAGTAATACTTCCCTGCTGACCTATTCTCTCTGCATATGCATTAGTGCTTCCCACTTTCCCTCACTCCCTTCTTAATACACAGTAATACTTCCCTTCTGATCTCCCTTTTCTCTCCATACACAGTAATACGTACCTTCTCACCCCTCTCCATGCACAGTAATACTTCCCTTCTGACATCTCTTCTCTCTATATACACAGTAATACGTACCTTCTCACCCCTCTCCATGCACAGTAATACTTCCCTTCTGACATCTCTTCTCTCTATATAGACAGTAATACTTCCAATCTTACCTTCCTATCCTCTCCATACACAGTAAAACTTCCCTTATGACCTTACATCTCTTTCCATACACAGTAATACTTCCTTTCTGACATCTCTCCTCTCTCCATACATGGTAATACTTCTTTTCTTGTCTCCCTCTTCTCTCCATACACAATAATACTTCCCTGCTGACCTATTCTCTCTCCATATGCATTAGTACTTCCCATGTCCCCTCCCTTCCTTCTCTATACACAGTAATACTTCCCTTCTGATCTCCATCTTCTCTCCAATCACAGTAATACTTCCCTTCAGACATCTCTCCTCTCTCCATACGCAGTAATACTTCCCTTATGACCTTCTGTCTTTTTCCATACACAGTAATACTTCCCTTATGACCTTCTGTCTCTTTCCATACACAGTAATACTTCCCTTATGACCTTCTGTCTCTTTCCATACACAGTAATACTTCCCTTATGACCTTCTGTCTCTTTCCATACACAGTAATACTTCCCTTATGACCTTCTGTCTCTTTCCATACACAGTAATACTTCCCTTCTGATCTCTCTCCTCTCTCCATATACATAGACTGTGTATTTCTCTATTCTGTTTCCATCCTCATTATCCCTCCTCATCTGTTCTATTCTTTTCTCTCTCTAACCACCCTGTCTAGCCATATAAAATGTTTTACAGGAGTTTTGTCTCACACATTGTGTGCACACTGTGACTGCGCAGGAATCTGTGTGCAGCATCTGGGCAACTCACCAGCTTTCAGTCCATCACCAGCGGGGGCAATGCCAGAATATGTCTCACAGGGCACCCCAACAAAGCAACCACATCCTAAATTACTCATCAATTTCACACTGCTGTCAGATACTCCGATGTACGGCCGCTATATTACACATTACGCCCATTGTACTCCTCGCTGCCCCATTTATATACTGAATGTCTCTTTTCTGGAACCAATTCACTCTGGCCTTCTTTCCTCCCTAATTTGTTTATCAATGTAATCGAATGTATAGGAATCTAAAAAAACAAAATGTATTTCATGATCAAAAGTGTTTTACTGCACTAAATGTATCATTATTGCATCTGTCATTATTATATTATTATTATACAGTATTTATATAGCTCCGTCATATTACACAGGGCTGTACAAAGTCTATCTGTCATGTTAGAAAGCCATTAAACAGGAAAGTTGTTGTGGGTATATTACCTCCTCATGGTCTGCAAATTTGGAAGCATAAGATTAGTGTTTCATGACTAGGGTAGCTTGGACCTTTGCCCACCCCACCCATTCACTCTTACCTCCCCCACCCCCCGCCCAACTTGCCAGCCCATACCCCACCAAGAACACACAGACAACCTAATGGACTAAAAAATGGCTGGCAAGCAGTCGTTTATTTACCACAAATAAATAAACATTTACAACAATAAATAAATAACAAATAAATATAAAATCTATGCAAATGTACAACTAAGCATAAACTAACATACAAATGAACATAACATTAACAAATTCCCCAGCAATTTAACCCCCCAAAATTTACTACCATACTAACAACCATGTTCCGTTTGTACTAACACAACCAACCTGTTTTAAACCCAAACAACTAAACTTCAGGTCTTGGAAGGTAAAGTCGGTATCCAATAGCATATACAATTCGATCATCAACCATCACTAGCCGCCCCCGCCTCAGGGGCTCACACAGTACCACACTTAAAGGGGCCCCCACCAGCTTGGTTGCCCTTCCAGCAATTACCACCAGGACTCTTACTTTCCCCCAGACCTTAACCGCCCTCCTTAAACCAACAACCAACAGAAAGAAGGATGGGAAACCTGAAGCCTCCAAATAAAGAGAAATGTGTAAAGAAAACTTTCCAATGTATATCCATACTTGTCCCAGAGGCTCAAATCTTCATTGTCACATGCAGAGGCATAAGAACTAGTTCTGGGGAGAAGTTGTATGGATGCTACATTTGTCATGTTCAGTTTACACAAGGTGGATTGAAGATTACGGCGACAGCAACCATGTCCTTCCCGAATGCGCCTATCAAAGGGTTCAATTATCAGAATGTTGATTGTGCTCCCGCTCCAGGATCGTATGATGTAAAAATGGCTGATGGTCTCATGGGACCCGTGTCATTTGAGAAATCTTAAAGGTTCAGAGGAAAAGAAAAAGGTTCTAATGGTGAAGGTCAAGAAGGAGTGCAGATGCCCTATCCTGGGTTAATTGTATTGAATAAATGTGTCCAACCCCACACACGGAACTGCTGCTAGCCCTTACACGCACCGGTGGTTCCCAAGTGACATCACAGTCATCATTATCCTCAATTTTCATCTATGCCAACCTCTGCAAATGCAGCCACTGATGCGGAACCCTCCCCCAGCAAGTGCTGACCACACTCTCCAAGGTTCTCAAATTCTGTCTCCTGTCTGAAATTCACAATGACAGATCCTCAGGCTGTTTGTCAAACAACAAGGGAGAGTCATTGGGAGGTACAGGCACATTAGTCACGCTAACTCTTGTCTTTGCTCTTGTCACGGCTGTGCTGGTTGCTGCTGCAGAAGAAGAGCCTGCTGCACTTAAGGCCCCTGACACCCAGTCCACAATACTCTCCATATAACGTGGGTGTATGATTGTAGTACGCCCTCTCAAACAATCTATCAGCGTACTGGTGCTCTGCACACATCTCAGACGTGTTTGACTTGTGCTACTGCCTTCAAAAGTTTGCTGCCGCTGCTGTCCTACAGTGGGAGACTCCCGAGCAAAAATGTACCTGTACCAAATGGTTTCTTTGGTAAATAGCAAGTGGTATCAGAACTAAATATCTGTATTTTTTAGAGAGAAATACAGACATTTTGCTGTTTTTTTTTATAGATAGTAAGTGGTATCAGATTGAAATATCTGTATTATTTTGAGAAAAATACAGAAATTTTTCTGGCTTTTTTGATAGATAGCAAGTGGGATCAGAATGAAATATCTTTTTTTTTTTAGATAAATACAGAAAATTGTCCGGCTTTTTTGAAACATAGCAAGTGGTATCAGAATGAAATATCTGTATTTTTGGGGAAATATACAGACATTTTTCTGGATTTTTTTTGAGATAGCAGGTGGTATCACAATTAAATATCTGTGTTTTTTTTTAGAGTAATACAGAAATTTTTCTTGTTTTTTTGATAGGTAGCAAGTAGTATCAGAAGTAAATATCTGTTTTTTTGAGAGTAATACAACATTTTTCTTGCTTTTTTGATACATTGCAAGGGCTATCAGAATGAAATCTCTGTATTTGCAAGTAGTACAGACATTTTTCTGGCTTTTTTGATAGATAGCAAGTGCTATCAGAATTAAATATCTGTATTTTTAAAAGAGAAAAACAGATTTTTTTTTCTTTTTTGATAGATAGCAAGTGGGATCAGAATGAAATATCTGTATTTTTGTGAGAGTAATACAGAAAATGTATGTCTTTTTTATGGGGAGTGGGATCAGAATGAAATAACTGTATTTTTTTGGGAGAAATGCAAAAAATTTTCTGGCTTTTTTGACAGATAGCAAGTGGTATCAGAATGAAAGTTTTCTAGCTTTTTTTAATAGCAAGTGCTATCAGAATGAATAATCTGTATTTTTTTGGAGTAATACGGAAATTTTTCTGGCTTTTTTGAAAGATAGCAAGCAGGATCAGAATGAAATATCTATATTTTTTTGGAGAGAAATACAGACATTTTTCTGGCTTTTTTCATAGCAAGTGGGATCAGAATGAAATATCTATATTTTTTGGAGAGAAATACAGAAATGTTATGGCTTTTTTGATAGATAGCAGGTGGGATCAGAATTTAATATCTATATTTTTTTAAAAAGAAATACAAAAGTTTTTAAGTTTTTTTTGATAGATAGCAAGAGGGGGGGGGGGGGGGGCTTTCTACGCTATGGCGCTGTAAGGCAGCTTGCCAAGAGAGCTCCTGCAGCCACCTCTGCATCCTCAGTCCTGGCAGCCTTGCATCGGGTACTTCCCCTTCACCAACCAAATGCCGCGCAGTATGAAGACTCCCAGTTCCAGGAGAGCAGGTAAGAAAGCCGATCTTACCCGCTATTTCTCCTCCCAAGCCTCCCCATCCTCTGACCATGAGGTGTCCAAGATGCCGTCCTCATGCTCCTCACCTCCAGGCACTAGCACAGGAGCACGGGGCACAGGATCTAACAGCCCCACAGCCTCAATATTAGCTACCCCCAGGAGCCCTTCTCTTTTTTCAATATTCCTGCATTGGACGCAGCTGACTCCCCTGTGCAGCCATATGTCTCACATGCCTTACTCCATGAACTTTTTTCCACCCTGCCTACTAAAAGTGACATGGAAGCCATGTATGGAGAGCTCGCTGCGCACAGATTTAGAAATGCGCTCACAACTTACTTCCCTGTATCTTCGAACCGATGACTTGGAAAACCGCAGCTGCAGGAATAATGTCCGTTTCCGGGGTATCGCTACAGCTAACGCTGACCTACGTGCCACTGTTATTGCCATTTTAATATGCTTTTTGACCTCTCACCGGATACAGCCATTGAACTTGACCGGGTACACAGGGTTTGCAGCATCGGTGATAGAAGCCCTAATCTGCCTAATGATGTGTTATGCCGTGTTCATTACTACAATCTGAAAGAGGAAATTATGAGGAAGGCATGGCTCCATGGTCCTGTTGATTTTGATGAGGCGAGCATACAATTGTTGCCTGATGTTTCTGCACAAACTGGAACTGATTCGTTCTTCTGGTGCCTATTACAGATGGGGACATCCGTCCATGTGCTTGTGTCAAAAGGTGGTGAGACTTTTGCCCTCCATGGCCATTCACACCTTCCTGCGCTGTTTACCATGTTGGACGCAGACCCTATTAACATTCCGAATTGGCTCGACTTTCCCATGGATGCAGTGCCCCCCTGTAGATGAGGCCTCGGCTGGGTATGCCACAGAGGCCCCGCCGCAACACCATTCCTACTGCGCGGGCCACCCCGGCACCGCTGTCCAATGAAACCTGATTTTTTTTACCTCCTCCAGGAACCTGGTCATATACCTCCAACATTGTTATATGCTGCTTTATATAAAAACTCAAGGAGGCATGACCAGCTTACACTACTGTTGTTTTTAATGTACCTATCTGGAATACCAGGTTATATAAGGTTTGAGGGCTGATTATTAGCACATATATTATTATGCTGGACTTACTAGTTAGTCTTGGCTCTGGCTAAGAAGGGATTTGTGCTTGGTGGCCCTCTATACATATTGTTTGTATTGTGTATGCTTATTTGTTCTCAGGTTTACAAATGATGATTGCACTTGTATTTTCAATGAGGAGACCATATCTGAGGAGCCGCGATGTATTCAGTAATAAATGGTTTTTATAATATAGCTGATATGTTTTGACGGGCATACTGTTTTTTAGATGGCCCCCCAGTCTTCAACGCTTCTCGGGATGTTGCCATGTCTTGCTCCTTGTATCCCTGGATTTGTGGATTTAAAATATATGTATGTATTTATTTGCAAAGTGATGCGCAGTTTTTTCCTATGTCTTTTAGCATAACATGTCCATATGCTCCCCAATCTGTTTTTATGCTGTTTGTGGTTAAATTGGGGACCGAATATTTGTCTGTTTACTGTACTTTTATGGCTATCTTACACTTTATTGGTTACTAACCAGATGCAGAGGAGGTGAGCAGTAACATGCTTGCTTTGCGCATCACATTCCCCCACTAGTTTGCTCCCATTCCTGGCGAATAGGGGCTAGTTAATTACTTTGTAGTATTACTTGTTTTGACCCCGACAATAAGTCAGGGACATTTTTTGTGTGTTATTTTTCTTCTCCTGTTGTTTATTTTCTTTCTCTGCCTTCTCTTTTTCATCCCTTTTTCCTTTTACTACTTCTAATTGAGTCCCCCCCCCCCTTCCCTTTTCCCCCCTGGCAGTCCCTCCGTTTCCTAGGCTCATTGGCTCTGTTTCAGTGGACCCGAACATAGTGTCTGGCCCTTGCTTACCACCCCCATGCCGCTACAATTTTTGTCAATTAATGTTAAGGGTCTCAATTCACCAACCAAGCGGTTGGTGGTGCTAAATGCCCTCAATCGCATGAAATGCCAGGTGGCTTTTTTTCAGGAGACTCACTTTCGCCACAATGAAGTGCCAGTACTTAAAAACCGCTGTTTTCAGATTGCCTATCATGGCTCCACCCCTGATTCAAAATCAAAAGGGGTTAGTATCCTGATCGACAAATCTCTGCCCTGGTCATTGTTTGCTGTGCAATCTGACCCTGAGGGGAGATATCTAGTAGTCAAGGGGAAAGTGCAGTCCCATATGTTCACTCTGGTCAATCTATACCTCCCCAATACCAACCAGCTACCCTATCTGGAAGAGTTCCTTGATATTGTGGAAACATTTACAGAAGGTGTGTTGATAGTAGGTGGGGACTTTAATTTTGCATTAGATCCTGTTCAAGATGTAAATAGGGGGGCCTCCCACCTCCTCTACTCCACTCTCCAGCGGCTTAAAAATCTCCTACATCAACATTAACTTATTGATGTATGGAGAATACAACACCCCACTTGCCGTGATTTTACCTTCTTTTTGCCGGTCCATAAAACTTATTCCCGCATTGACCTTTTTCTAATATGACATGATGCTATTTCCCTTGTCCAGGCCTCTGAGATTGGTAATATAACCTTTTCAGACCATGCCCCTATCTCCCTCACTATTGAGACAGCTTCCTCTTCCTTAAAGCATACTTTCTGAAACTTTTCTTAATGAGTGTCTGTTGACTTCTGAGGACTTTAGACCCCAGTTGGAAACTGAGCTTCAGGCTTTTTTTTCCCGCAATGCAACCTCTGTCTCCAATCCACTGACTGTATGGGAGGCTCATAAATGTTAATACCGGGGACTAATAATCCAGAAGGGTCACAGATTTAAGATGGAACGTAAGGCTCAGTTAGAGCAAATGTTTCATGATTTACATATTCTAGAATCACAACATAAGCGGGGTCACTCGCAAGACATAGAGGCCCAGCTGACGGTTTTGCGTGAGAAGATTAACATGGACTGCTGCTCCAAGGCGAAATTTCAACTTGACAGCAGTAGGGCATTTTTCTATGAATTTAGTAACAAATGTGGGAGGGCCTTGGCTCTAGGGCGGTGACGGCAAAAAGGGCCCGGGCCTTTATTCTCTGTATAAATTCTAACTCAGGTGACCCGTTACACAGCTCACAGGATATTGCGGACTCTTTCAGGGATTTCTATCCAAAACTATATAATCTAAGGGCTAACATGGGTGCCCCCCCATCTGCTATGTTGACGGCATCTATGCAACAATACCTCGCCTCCTCGGGTATGTCTAAGATCCCAGAAGAAGCCCTATCCACCCTAGATGCCCCAATTAGCTCAGCTGAATTACAAGCAGCTTTGGACAAAGCGCCCACGGGCAAAGAGCCTGGCCCTGACGGCTTTACACTTGCCTATTATAAGAGGTTCCTTCCCCAACTCACGCAGTCATTTCTAGACGCCTTTACTGCCCTTTCCTCGGATTACCCCCTTCCAGCAGATGCCGCCAGAGCCCATATCACTGTCTCACTGAAGCCGGAGAAGGATCCCAAGTCTTGTGCGAGCTATAGACCAATATCACTTCTTAACTGTGATGTTAAGCTATTCTCCAGTATATTAGCGCACAGGCTAACGCCCCTTCTCCAAGGTCTTATTCACTCAGATCAAAGTATATTCTTACCCTTTCGTGAGGAAAGAGATAATACCACTCGCAAACTAAACCTAATCCATCATGTCAAAATTCCTTCCAAGAAGGCCTTTGATCGGGTAAATTGGGAATATATTAGACAGGTCCTCACCTGTATCGGTATTCTGAGCTGGCCTTTTGACTGGATCCAAGCCCTATATCAATGCCCCACTGCCTCTATTCGATGGACTCTTATCGCGTCCCTTTTTGAATGCTAACGGTACCAGACAGGGCTGCCCACTGTCCCCTTTGTTGTTTGTTTGCTCCTTGAACCCCTCTTGATGCATATCCATAATAACCCGAATATTAAGGGCGTATAAGTGAACAAAACAGAACATAAAGTTTCTGCTCATGCGGACGATCTCCTTTTCTATTTAACCTCGCCTTGTATTACTACCCCGAACCTTCTTAAGGAGTTGAACAGATACGCCCAATTTTCAGACTATAAATTCAATCTACCAAAATCGTAGGTGTTAGATGTGAATTTACCCCCGGCGCTCAGAAAGACTCTATCCCCTTCTTTTCCGTTTAAATGGTCCAGATATACCTAGGTACTAATATCCCGGCAGATATTACCAGGGTGGTAGAACCTAATTTTCTGCCCCTGCTGAAAACTATTCGAAGTGATCCCCAACGCTGGCGGCAGCAAGCTTTTTCATGGTTTAGCCGTTGCAATATTCTTAAAATGAATATTATGCCTTGTCTTCTTTATTTACTGCAGACCTTACCTGTCCATATGCCCCCTCACATACTACACAAATTTAGATCTGAATTTCTTAAATTTGTTTGGTTCACCGACACTCCTAGACTTAACAAGTTTCTCCTGCGACTTCCAAAAGACAAAGGTGGGATGGCTTTCCCTGACCCCATTTTATACCACAGAGCTGTCCTTTTGACCCGTCTGGTGGATTGGTGCAGACACGCTGCTTTTAAGGCATAGTTAAAATTGGAGGATTCTGTGTCTCTCATTTTACTAAGCACTGTAGCATGGTCTCCCCCAGAAGCCTGCAGTTTCCTTCGTCACCACCCATTGGAGCATTGGAGCAACGCTGAAAGTAGTGTCTAAATATTTTTATAGGGAAGTGTCTAAAAATTTTTATGAGGGAACTGAGACATTCCCTTCCCCGATGTCCCCTGACAGACCCGGTCTTTAAGCAGTCGATTGAACAGAATATTTTTAGAGCCATGCATTTCTTACAGCCCCCTAATTGGATCCCGATTGGACAGCGTCAACGGGATCACTCTCTCCCTCCACTAGACAACTGGAGAAAGATACAATTTCAGTATTTTCCTACCTCGCTGCCCTCTGCCCCAGTTTTCCATACACCCCTCACCCTCCTCTTAGAGGGCCTAGGGACCCTCTAAGAGGAGTCCTATCCTATGTCTATAAACCGCTTTTGACATCTGGTGATGTGTCACCACCTGTTTCTTTCCAGATGGGAGCGGGATCTACCTTTACTGACGAACAGGCAGAGCGTGTTTTATACTATGGTCACATAGCCTCTATAAAGAAACGCATAATAAGTTGCTTACAATATGGTATAGGACACCGGAGCTCTTGCATAGAATCTATCAACAGGTGAGCCCTTTGTGTTGGAGATGTGGGAAACACACATGCACTCTGATGCATATTTTCTGGACTTGTACTTCCCTGACACCCTCCTGGGAGGGGATAGCTAGAATTATTAAAGAATTGACGGGGACATCTATTTAAATAGGCCTGAATTAGCATTACTACATGTGTCTGCAATCTCAAAAAACAATACAAGCGTTCCCTTTTGCGCCATTTGCTAAAGGCTGCTAAAGCATGTATTCCGCCATTATGGAATCATACCGTCCCCCTACAGTCAAACAATGGATTGCCAGGATGAATGACATACAATATATGGAAGAACTGACAAAACCAAGGGAGCAGCCATCACAGAGACCGACACACACCTGGGATGATTTCAAGAGTACAGCTGCTTATAGACAGCTGCTTGGATCATCTGAATAGTGCCCTTCTGTTTTGTGGGTCGCCCACTGCCCTTACCTCCCACACCCCCCCTTACCCTCCCCTATTTCATTCTTCTCCCCCTTTCTATCTCCTTTTTCTCTTCTCTGTTCTCTTTCTCCATCT
>NC_092871.1:10277528-10288316 GCF_032062135.1 Pyxicephalus adspersus
TTTCTGTCTCCTTTTTCTCCTCTCTGCTCTCTTTTCTCTCTCTTTTCTTTCTTAAAAAAAAAAACAGGAACCAACAAAGTTTTCCACTGTTTGACCAATGCACATCTGTGTTTGATACTGCCATAGTAATGCCTGACACCAACTGGACACTTCCTTTTACACTAGAATGATTGATACTCTTTGTGATGATATGTGTCGGCCAGTGCTCAATATGTTGTGCTTCTCCTATGGTCTGTAATATGCACTTTACTGGTTTTGTGTCATATGTTAGCATTTATTTTTTCTGTATTGTATCTTATTGTTGGTTGCTTATAAAAAATAAAAATAAAAAAAAGATAGCAAGTGGGATCAGAATTAAATATCTGTATTTTTTTAAAGAGAAATACAGACATTTTCAGGCTTTTTTGATAGATAGCAGGTCAGATCAGAATGAAATATCTGTATTTTTTGGAGAGTAATACATACATTTTTCTGGATTTTCTGATAGATAGCAAGTGGGATCAGAATTAAATATATGTATTTTTTTAGAGGAATACATAAATTGTCTGGCTTTTTGATAGATACCGGTAGCAAGTGGGATCAGAATGAAATATCTGTGTTTTTTTAGAGGAATACATATTTTTTCTGGCTTTTTGATAGATAGCAAGTTGTATGAGAATTAAATATCTGTATTTTTTTGAGAGTAATATAGACATCTTTCTTGGCTTTTTTGATAAATAACAAGTGGGATCAGAATGAAATATCTGTATTTTTTGGAGAGAAAAACAGACATTTTTCTGGCTTTTTTGATAGATAGCAAGTGAGATCAGAATTAAATATCTGTATTTTTGAGAGTAATACAGACATTTTTCTGGCTTTTTTTATAGGAGGTGGGATCAGAATGAAATCTCTGTTTTTTGTAGAGGAATACAGAATTTTTTTCTGGCTTTTTTGATAGATAGCAAGTGGTATCAGAATAAAATATCTGTAATTCTTTGGGAGTAATACAGAAATTTTTCTTGGCTTTTTTGATAGATAGCAAGTGAGATCAGAATGAAATATCCATATTTTTTGGAGAGAAATTCAGAAATATTTCTGTTTTTTTTGATAGATAGCAAGTGGGATCAGAATGAAATATATGTATTAATTTGAGAGAAATACAGAAATGTTTTTTGCTTTTTTGATAGATAGCATGTGGGATCAAAATAGAATATCTGTATTTTTTGAGATAAATACAGACATTTTTCTGGCTTTTTTATTAGATAGCAAGTGGTATCAGAATGAAAAATCTGTATTTTTTTTTTAGAGAAATACAGAATTTTTTTCTGCCTTTAAAAATAGATAGCAAGTGCTATCAGAATGAAATATCTGTATTTTTTGTAGTGTAGGACAGAAATGTTTCTGCCTTTTTTGCTAGATAGCAAGGGGTAGCATCAAAAACTGCACATATGTATATTTCAAGATATACAAAAGGCTCCTAACCTGTCCCTGTCACAATGCTTCTTTCTCTGACACAGAACACAAGATGGAGTGACTAACCTCTCCCTCCTTCCCTGTATAAATGCCTGTGCTCAGATCTGTCTTGAGTGGGCTGTTGGGTCTTCCTGTGCATCCTGGGAGCAGTGATTTGCTCTCAGCCACGCCATTCTCACTGGAAATAGTCGCCATTCCCGCCCCCTGCATTTTCCTTCGTTTGCTCGTCGAGAGCACAACCTCATGGCGAATCATAAGGCCGCTCTCGCTTAAATGTTCAGTAAGCCGGAAAGGCCTGATTCGCCGCGAGATCAAACGTACAAATCTCACCCATCACCAGAATATGTGTTGGAGGAGAGGCAGCTCAGGTGGTGTTTTCACTTCTGCCAGCAGATGGAGTGCTTCTGCAAAATATTCTGATTCTCCAGGGTGAAGGGGCAACTCTTATGGGTTTATGTGACTGAGATCAGGAAGTGACTAGTGGACAGGATTCCTGAACAGGGCTGCTGCTGGCTGCAGAGGAATGTTAGGTGGGTGGTACCCCCTGATCCTATTGGTTTATGGGTCCCATAGTATACAATATAAAGAGGCACCATCACATAACATTTTTATCAAGTTGGAAAACATGTTACCATGACTAGGGTATTTCCTTTGCCGCTTTTAAAACACTTCCCTCACCTTTACACTTTCCCCATACTCCCCCCATTACCTTACCAGCCATTCCTCAAAAAGACTTCTGACACCTTGTTGGATTTTAAAATGGCTGGCAAGCAGCCGTTTATTTAATAATATTAAAACTTTAATAAACCCAAAAAATAACCAATAAATAGGAACAGTATTAAATAACATAAATTACATATTTAACATATAAATACACATAACATTGCCATACAATTATTATATAGATTAACATACTTGAACATATAAAACTTTGCTCAACTAATTATCAAAATAAACTTATAAACTAAACCCCCATTTATAAACCACTGTGCCCAAATGCACTATAACCAAACAAACTCCAATTTATTTCACCAGGCTGCAGGTCTAGGAAAAGGTAAAGTCCGCTCCAACCAAATATAATTTACCGTTTTAACACACACTGGTTCCTAGCCACCCAGCACTGCCTCAGGGGCCCCACCATAACACTGTTAAATGGGCACACTACCACTGGGTTGCCCTTCCAAAAATGACCAATAGGACTCTTACCCTCCTAAACCCCAACCTCATCCCTGGGCACCCTTCCACACCCGAAAAGTTTGCTGTACATGGTCCTGCAACCCCAGGAACCACATCTCTGTGCCGACTGCATTTAGGTGCACCCCATCCCTGCGCAGGAATCTCCACTTCTCCTCTTCCAACTCCCTGTGACGGATAACAATCCCCCCATTTCAGGCCACAAACCTGCCCACCTTTTTAACTTTAATCCTCGCCTTGTTTGACTTCTCCATATCAGACCAAACTATGACTAACTCAGGGAATTCCAACTTTAACCTCAGAAAATCAAGCCTAATCAGCTCCCGCATAGACCTACATCCCATGTCGTCGTCCCCCCACGCCCCCCCCAGCCCCCCCCTGCATGGATTACTACCACATCCAGAGAACCATCCAACGGCGAAAATCTTTGAATTTCCGGCACCACCCTGCTCCATTACATCCCGGGAACTCCAAACCAGCGAACCACCAAACTGTAGCCTCCTCTCTGGATAAGCCTAGCTGCCTGCCTTCAGGCCATACCTCGGGCCTCCTGGCGCTCCACCAAACATAGGAATGCCCACTATTCAAATCATACAGGGCCGCACACCTGTAACAAAAACAAACAGATAACCAACACACAGTACTCCCTCCCCCCCCCCATGATGCCACAGATAACCCCTATTTACAACACACCCCTCACAACAGATGAGGCCTCACATATAACTGGAACCGCCTAGATTGCCACCTCCCAATCTGCCGAATCACCCGTACACCTAACCCCCATTTAGCTGCCACAGTGGCTGCCTCAGTCCAAAAAGAATGAGACGAGTAACCACCCAGATCTTTTTCCATGCTCACTAAACCTTTCTTAAAAACCGCTATGAACTGAAAATTTAAAAAGGGGGCCAAAAAGGCCCTGTCCTCATGCACCAACACTGGACCCCCTACCGTCGGCCTTCCCCCACCAGCTTAACCAGGCAGGAGACTCCACCCTCTGAAGGAGCCGCACTGGAAAACCCTTACCCAACTGGTCAGCCTTGGATTTACGGATGACCAGACTCATCTCCTCTGGAATCCATGTAACATACTGAAACAAAACACCCCCTCCAACACAAACCCATTACCAAAGCAAAGGGACTCCAGCCTCCTAGTATCCGGAGTCCTCTTACCCTTCCTATATCCCTTGACAGCTCTCTTCACCAAAAATTCCTTGCCCCCCCTAAACTTACCGGGTCCGCTCACTCACCGACCATTGAATCATATTACGAATTAATCCAGTGCAAGCTTCCACAACACCTCCAGACAGGGCTGCCCGCGTTGTTCTGCTTCCAGCGCCAACACTGGAAACGAGATAATGCATCAACTATAACAATACTCCTAGGCATATGACTTGCAAACAGATAAATGTTATGCTGCAGATGTTTTAGCACTTTCCATAGCATCGGAATCCAACTCTATCCCCAAAAATGTAATGTCAACCCTGGGCCCTCAGTTTTCTCCGCTGTCAGCAGCACCTCAAAACTATCAGTCACATGCTGCAGCATCCCCACCAAGACTCTACAAACCGAACTGTCCGACGGCCCAACCAACAGGAAGTCATCCAAATAATGAATGACCTAATCCACCCTTGCCACTGTCCTAACAACCCACTCCAAAAATGTTCTGAACGTCTCAAATAAGGTCCACAAAATAGAGCACCCCATGGGCAGGCACCTATCCACAAAATACTTCCCCTGCCACCTACAACCCAAACATTGCAGTCTGGGGCAACAAACGAAAACCAGCTTCGATGTCTGTCTTGGCCATCAAAGCCCCCTTTCCATAGCGCCCAACCCACTTAATAGCACAATCCAAGGATGTGTATGCCACCGTACACAAGTCTGGATCAATACCATCCATATTTCACCGATCCCCCTGGTGGGAACGATAAATTATCTGAATCATCTGAAACTTACCCGGGTCCTTTTTGGGAAACAAGCCCAAAGGAGAAACCACCAAATCCTCCATCGCTGGCACACAAAACGGCCCACTCATCCCACCCAGACCCCCCTCTTTTGCCAATTAATCTGTCGCCACCACTGGGTACCCATCCACAAACCCCTCCTCCAGCACCCTGGCCACCGCCCTGTCCAGATACCTACTTAGGAAGGGGTGCATCCTTGCGATGATCACCGAAATCCTGCCTTTTCCTCTGACATCTCCACCCCTACCTGCACCATGCTTGAAACACCTGGCAAGCCCATGGCTACCTCCACATCCTGAACACTTGTGGCGGAAACGGCAGCTGCCACCATGTCTTTGTGGTCCCACCTCATTGATGGCTGCACTGCCTTACGCTGACGAAAGTTGTTCATCATACCACAGCAAAGCTGTGCCCCCATAAAGTCTGTATGCTTCCCTAATGGTATCCAAATAACAAAAAAGACCAGCACACAGCCCAGGCTACTGCTCCAGAACACTCTGGAACACCCCAGAACACTCGCCAGAATACTGAATGCCTGCAACCAATAAAAAAGGTGCGATAATTCAAGCAGTATCTGCATTCTTTGCTGTCTTCCCTGCACCACTCCCCCACCGGCCTATCGACATTGCAATGCTCCAAAGGTAAAAGGGAAAAAAATATCAACATATTCACCTTTTAAAATGCGTTCACGAACATTCTCCTTCAGGTGAGCTCCAGGGGGTCCCTTGAAGCAGACATAAACCCCCCCCCCCGCATCTCCTACACCGCCTGCTCCGCAGAGTCCACCCCCTTCCCCAAAACTGCACACTCAGAACCCCCTTTCACCCTGTCCCCACTTACCGTATTTTTCGGCGTATAAGACGCTCCGGCCTATAAGACGCACCCAATTTTAAAGGAGAAAAACCTAGAAAAAAAGATTCTGAACAAAAATACTAAAAAATCACTCTGTGTCAATGTATCGCCTTCTAATCACCCTGTGTCAATGTATCCCCTTCTAATCACTCTGACACAGAGTGATCAGAAGGGGATACATTGACACAGAGTGATTAGGGTGTATACATGCTTCGTGCAAACTGTCACGATCAGGGAGAAAGGACCACTAGGGGGCACTTTGGCTTGCATGGAGGTGGTGTGAGCCCTGAGAATGGCCAAGGCGTAAAGTCTAAGCAGTAATCAGGTTTTCTCCAGAGCCTCTGCTGGTGAGAATTAGTTAGTTACTACCAGGTTGCGGACCTTGGGCACACCAAGATGGCCAAAGCACGGTGCTAAATCACTAGGAAGAAGGACAGTCAAGGAATGCCGGGGTCAAGACAGGCAGCAAGCAAGAGAGGTAAGGTCACAAGTCAGGGGTCAATAGCCAGTGATCCAGGAGACAGACAGCAATGACACAAAGGCCACTGCAGGAATGGGGAATACGCGGCATTAACACAGGAGCTGGACACAGAAAGCACTTGATTATGCAGCAGGTGTACAGGAACTAGATCACAGAATTTGGGAGCTCAAGCCACTTAGTATAGACTTGTTGCACAAAAAAAAAATACAGTTTGTGAGCCAGCTAAATAGCCAGGGCTGATCAAGAGGCTATTTCCTGATTGGCCAGCAAATTGGACAGAGTTATTAAAGCTTGGAAACAGAGGCATGCCAGCATCAGAACTGCAAGCATGCACAGGAGAGTGATGCCTGTGCTTTAGTAAGGAACAGGTAAGTGTGACACTTTGCATAACATATTTTACAAGGTAAAGAGGAACCCTCACATTACATTTTTATAAAGCTGAAATACACATTAACAATATAAGGTTTACATAGTAAAGAGGCAGGTTTATAATATAAAAGAAAGGTTTTCGATGCTAAATGGACCAGAACTCAACTTCAATGCTCCAGGCGACCAGGTACTGCTGTCTATTCTCCATAAAGTGTTATAACTTCATTCCCGTTTTACAGTGTTGCCAGAGCAATCAGATTGGACAGCAGCAAAGAGTCTGTCTTCAAATCTTCTGGAAGGGCCATCCCTTTGTCAGATCCCTAACAACTAAAACCCTCATACCCAGCTTAAAATTTGGAAACTCCTTCCACCCTTTATATCTAGGAAGGGCCACCTTCATAGACCTGAATTATGTAAGGAAAAAGTTAGATATGAACACTATTATGACATTACATAGACAATAGAGAGGGGTTTTTGCATAACATATTTTATAAAGGTAAAGAGGCATCCTCAAATAACATTTTTATCAAGATGAAATACATGTTAACATTACATGGTTTCCACGGTAGACAGGTACTTTTTCAATATAAAAGCAAAGCTTTCAATGCTAGATGGTGCAGAACAAAACTTTAATGCTCCAGGTGACCAGGTACTGCTGACTGTCCTCCAAAAAGGGGTATACCTTCTTTCCCGCTTTACAGTCCTACCAGAGCAATCAGACAGGACAGCAGCGAAGAGTCTTTCTTCAATCCTTCTGGAAGGGCCATGCCTTCTAAGATCCCTAACAATTAATCCCCTTCTATTCAGTTAAAAATTTGAAGACTCATTGCACCTATTGAATCTAGGAAGAGCCATCTTCATAGACCTGAATAACATTAAAAAAAAGTTAGATATGTTCTTTGCATAACATATTTTATAACAACTAAAACCCTCATACCCAGATGAAAATTTGTAAACTCTTTGCACCCTTTGCATCTAGGAAGAGCCACCTTCATAGACCTGAATTACATAAGAAAAAAGTTAGCTAGGAACATCATTATGACATTACATATACAATAGAGAGGTTTCTTTGCATAACATATTTTATAACGGTAAAAAGGCACTCTCTCCTAACATTTTTATCAAGTTGAAAAACACTATCACATTATATGGTTATGGTATGATTATAACTCTTTGCACCCTTTGCATCTAGGAAGAGCAACCTTCATAGACCTGAATTTTCAAAAATTTGGAAACTCTTTGCACCCTTTGCATCTAGGAAGAGCCACCTTCATAGACCTGAATTATAGAAGAAAAAGTTAAATAAGAACATACCTATGGCATTACATAAGCAAAAGTGAGGCTTCTTTGCATAACATATTTTATAACAACTAATACCCTCATGCCCAGCTTAAAATTTGGAAACCCTTTTCACACTTTCCATCTAGGAAGAGCCACCTTCATAGACCTGAATTACGTAAGAAAAAGTTAAATAAGAACATACCTTTGACATTACAGAAGCAAAAGAGAGGCTTCTTTGCATAAGATATTTTACAAAAGGTAAAGAGCCATCCTCACATAACATTTTTATCAAGTTGAAAAACATATTAACATTATAAGGTTTACATGGTAGAGAGGCACCTTTAAAATATAAAAGAAAAGGTTTGAAATGCTAGATGGTGCTGAACTCAACTTCAATGCTGCAGGTGACCAGGTACTGCTGTCTGTCCTCCATAATGGGGTATACCTTTTATCCCGCTTTACAGTCGTGCCAGGGCAATCAGGCTGGACAGCAGCAAAGAGTCTTTCTTCAATTGTTCTGGAAGGGCCATTCCTTCTCAGATCCCTAACAATTAAAACCCTCAAACCCAGATGAAAATTTGGAAACTATTTGCACCCTTTGCATCAAGGAAGAGCAACCTTTATAGACCTGAATTACATAAGGAAAAAGTTAGATAGGAACATACCTATGACATTACAAACACAATAGAAAGGCATCTTTGCATATGTTATTTTATAACAACTAATACCCTCATACCCAGCTTAAAATTTGGAAACTCTTTTCATCCTTTCCATCTAGGAAGAGCCACCTTCACAGACCTGAATTAAAGAAGAAAAAGTTAAATAAGAACTTACCTATGACATTATATAAGCAAAAGAGAGGCTTCTTTGCATAACATATTTTATAAAGGTAAAGAGGCATCCTCACATAACATTTTAATCAAGTTGAAAAACACGTTAACATTATATGGTTTACATGGTAGAGAGGCACCTTAAATATAAAAGAAAAGGTTTCAATGCTAGCTGGTGCTGAACTCAACTTCAATGCTCCAGGTGACCAGGTACTGCTGTCTGTCCTTCATAAAGGGGTATACCTTCTTTCCCGCTTTACAGTCCTGCCAGGGCAATCAGGCTGGACAGCAGCGAAGAGTCTTTCTTCAATTGTTCTGGAAGAGCCATTCCTTCTCAGATCCCTAACAATTAAAACCCTTCTATTTATATTTTGAGCCCAAATATATTTCTGCACTCTTTTACCCTTTTGGATATGGTAGGGAGCCATCAAACCCCCTGGATGTGATGGCCAGTAGGCCAAACCAAGAATCCTGTTGGGCAAACAGATAGACATACAAAGATCACAGGGTTTCTATTCCTTTCATACATACATACAACTAGAGTGAACTAGTGATAGCAAAGGTATAAATAAATGCTGTCTATGTTTTAAACCCATAATTTTATGTGCATTTAAATTTACTTTGAGGCCTTGCTGCAGGCCTCAGGCTTTGCTGGAGTAAATGTTGCCATGGCAATGTGCAAACAGCCCAGGAAATGGCCTAGCATCTTCAGTAGGTAAAATCTACTTGTTTTTCATTTAACTCCCCTCTATCTCTAAGTGTGAATTACAGAAGGGATTTGGATTTAGCTCAGTTTGGGTTCTGTTTATTACAGTTACACAGTATTTCATTGATATGATCGGTATTAAAAAATATATAAAGAATATATAAAGAATGCCAGACTACACTGTAAGGTGTCTTTTTGACATAATGCATTTTTTTTAAATTAAACCTTTTACCCAGGTAAATCCAAATGTAAATCTTCCTTGTATGTTTATAACAATGGATTTCAAGTAATGATGGTTTGCTTTCATCTAGTCTGTGATTATTGATCATTTATTGATATGATCGGTATTAAAAGAAATATAAAGAAGTATAAAGTACTAGGTGGAATACAAGGTACAGCGGTGTAAGAAAGAAGGGGTGCAGTCTGTAGAAGAAGGGGTGCTGTATCCCATTAGATTAGAGAAGATAGATTATCATGGGAGAATTTGGGTGATCCTATAATCCTGGAATGGATTTCCTAAAAATCATTTATTAGTTGGCAACTGTATTCGGTTGTATTGATCCTGGACCAAATTTATTCCAGGTTTGCTAGATCACCCAAGTTCTCCCATGATAGTCTATCTTAGTTGGTTCTGGAGAACTTTAGGAAATCAGGCCCCATTATGTTTTACATACCAATGTTTTATGTACATAGCAATGTTTTACCAATACATGACCTTACTACCCCCAAGGCTTTACTGTACATTGCAAACTACTGATTAAAGTATTTGTTGCCCCATCATAACCCCTATGGTTCCTTTTTTCTCTCTGCATCTTTACTATTGTACATCACTAAGTATGAATATGATTAGTCAGGGTTTAATAATTTTCTTATTGCTTTGCACTAAAACCCTGGAGAATGTTTTTTACCAGTGGGTTTTTGTATATACTCACATTTTTTGTAATTCTACTAACTTTATAATTTTGGTGCAACAACTTGTTTTTGGAGCATGTTTTTTTATTTTATGGCTGTATTATACAGATGAATTGCAAGCCAGCAGGGGATTTGCAATCCCCATACATAAAAATATTCTGTACTTTGTATCTACTTGTACAGTTATGCATATTTATGTGATTGAGCAAACAGATCTGGCTCCTGAGCTCCATCCTATGTTTGATGCATTGGTTCAGTGGCTTCCTTACAAGTCCTGGCTTGTGATAGAGCAGAATGTTTCTGGCTTCTAACTGCGGCAAACGTGACAATGTCCTTCCATGTCCAAGCCTGTCAAGTTCACATCTGTTTTAGCTCCAAGCTCTGGATAACATTGTCACACTCCCATGTTCCCCTGTTCCCAGCCAAAGTTTGCCAGGTCTGCTGCAAACCCCCTTGTCCTTGTGTCGCCTCAGTAATCAGCTCAGAAGCAATGTCCAACCTGGGATTTAAGGCTGCTGGTAAGGAGGGTGACCAGGAATTTCCACTGGATGAGATCGTGCTGTAGAGGCCCAATTGGGCAGGATGAGAGATGAAGCACAATGCATGTAGAGCATGACAACATCCTTCCATTTGCCTCAGCTTCATGTAAGAAGGGCTGTACTCACGTCATTCATTTTCCCTGATTCTTTATTTTTTTACACAATGCAAACAGAGAAACAGGCAGCACAATTTATACAATACATTGAGG
>NC_092871.1:10288675-10290448 GCF_032062135.1 Pyxicephalus adspersus
TATTCAGATGTCTATACAAAGAAGACTTTTATGTGTAAATACCATGCAAATTTTACAATAAATTCACATATATTCTTTTTTTTTTTTTTTTTTTTGTGCACCCCAGCGGTAATCCTGAGTGTGGCTCAGGATGAATTATCCATACCAAAAGCGGTAAGCAGGGCAGTATTGCCAGGGAGTTTTCAAGTCTTGCCTGGTGCCCACGTTTTCGGCGGCGTTGGCATATGCCAGCCGGTATCTGCGTCCCCAGTGTGTGAGCATTGGGAACGCAAGGCCAGGGTACGCAGATGCCGGCCAGGCAGTGCGAGCATGCAACTGGAGGGCAGGACTGTGCGGCTTGGAATTTAAAATAAAAAGTATTTTTAAATGTACCATTTTGACATTAAAAAATACTTATTATTCAGACTGCCAGGGAAGTTGAAAATTAGGTCGGATGAGGCAGTCAGGGTGTATATTCCAAATGCATCTAAACAAAAGGAGGTATGTAAGGACTTACTTATTTTCTTTAGAAAGCCAGCACAGCCTAAGTAGAAAATCCTGTCAACCAGCAGCACGCTGTAGGAAAAGACATTGAAAAGTAATGGAAAAACAAAACCTAAAATTGAAAAGTGAAAAAAGCATAAAAGGAGCAGCGCCAACATTAGTAGGTTTACTTCAAGGTAGGACAATTCCCAGTAAGGTCCCATTCACACAAAGGTGGTCTAGTGCCACATGTGCCTTCACCTGCATTGCATAGGCATCATGTTCACCAAAATGAGCTGCCAATGCACCACATCAGGCCTGCACCATGTTTGTCTATGTGTTATCACAGCACAGTGGTGTGAATGAGACCTAAAATTCTTCTTTGGTCTTGTTACTTTTTTTATAACCAGCGCTCTCCCTCTCCATCTTCCTGTGTTTGGATCTCATTCTCCATCTCTCTTTAATGAAATCATTTCTCTCTTATGTCTTTCCAAACATACTTCCCCATGAGAGAGGAATCTGTGTGATACAGCACATGGAGACAAGAAGCCAGAACAATACTCTGCAACATCTGACGAATGATGAGGTTAAAGGAGCAATGCTCTGTGGGGCTCGTCTGCAAGGAGGGGTTAAGGAGGAGACTGTAAGCCTGGCCAGGAAAAATTGAGTGACGCTGCAAAAATTTCTAACAAGGGTGGGAGAAGGAGAAGTGATGCTCTGCAGGGTCTGGTATGCCATTGGGGGAGAAAAATTGCAGGCTGGGATTAATTGAAAATTACACTTTTAATCCTATTTTCCATCCTGTCTTTTCTGTTCTTTTTCTTAATGTCGTTATTGTGGAGAGTTTAATAGGCCTAGAGTTCAATAGGTGATATTCAGCCAACAGGCAAAATCCTGCTTTTAGGAGGTATCTTTTTTAGCTTTGAGCATAAACAGGAATGTTTGAGTAACTAAGCAAACCTGTTTGTACCTAGGAAATCTGTCTGCCCAGTAAAAAAAAACAAAAAAAAAAAACATTTTAATATCTAAGGTATCTGGCAAACATTAATTTCTGGTCATCTGCAAAAGTGACAATGTAGTCTACAACAGATAGTGTTACCATTTAGCGTACAAAATTGTAACTTGTTGACTAGGTTAACAATAAAAAAATAGATCATAAGGGTGGTCTCACTTTCCAAGAAAGTTTAACAAATGTATTTACAGGCCACTCTGCCTGGTTAGAAATAAAGTGGCATGTGACAATAAAGTGCTTGACACATGAGTGGGAAAGTAACATTTTCACTTAAAGTTGAACTAAGCTCAAAATAAAAA
>NC_092871.1:10290800-10295451 GCF_032062135.1 Pyxicephalus adspersus
TGTCTATTCTCTTGTGTAAAGTAAAAATTTTAGGTCCGCTTTAAATTTTAACTATGGGCTCAGGCTTTATCCTCCTTGAAGGTTCCCCATGCTGCATGGTAGGCTTTATTCTTTGGTGTTTGGAATCATCTACTTTAAGGTAGACTTCTGCTGGTACAAAGTGCATCAGTAACGTGATTTCATGAACATTTCTCCCAGCTTCAATATACTACAAATATTAGTGATGCCCACTAGGCCATTGGGGCCATAATGCCCTGCATTCATTCTAGGTCATCAGCTTTTCTGGGTTCAATGCTGCTCTTGACAAAAAAAAGGGTACTTTGATAAAAGTAAAAATAAGCTTTGCAGCCGGGTCTATTTTTTTTTTTTTATTTACTGTCTTATAGTCCGTTTTGCTTAGAAAAAAAAGTGCCTTTGGTTTTTTTATTTAAATCCATCTCCCCCATGCATTTACAAATACTAATCTTTCTTTTGCACGTATGGTGCTCCAATTAGCATCCTAGATTGAAAAGTAATACCCAAGTGGTAATAGCACCGCAACCTTATTGCTTGTGTGAGCGTAGCCTAAGCGTGCACAAAATCTGTACTGAGAATATTCAGAAGATCCTACCCTTCCCTGCAATATTCATCCTTGAAAACAACAAAGTTTTTGGCCTGAATCTGTATCCGCAACCTTCATCTGTTATAGTTAATTCTTCATAATGATAATGCGGTGCACCAGTCATCCAAGGCGGTATTGTCAAAAGCTAACAAATGATCTCTAGGATTGTAAAACATTGGCTATCCTGCACAATGCTTTATTACTGTAAATGCAGAACTGGTGCAGAAGTAACACAAGGCCATCATCTCCGGCAAGAAGAAATACTGACTGCCAAAAGTGAAAGTTAATTAAGCACTGTATCAAAGTCATAAATGCCAAGGTTAAAACATATATACGGCTTTATTTATTACAGAGTGCAGGGAGCAAAGGGGTGCTTTGTTTTGTTTTTTTAAAGACAGTTGCTGTAATTCATTAATTCTAAAGGCAGAGTCTTTTTAGAAAACTACTACTTACTACCGTAGTACCACAAAATCCAGATTCTGGTTTTCTGCACAGCTAGAAGTCCCACTGGGATCTCAAATGTCCACAATTCACACGTCTGCATCTCTTTGCTGCAATTCTATCAGAGCTGCACGGATACATCATGTAGGTGCGTTAACGTGTTTGTGTTTATGTAATGCGTTATGAAGCAATGAGGCAGACTATTTATTTTGAATGAGTTGGCAGCACAGTTTAAACCATGATATGCACCATTTACTTTACAGTACACCATATGCATAACACTGATAATTGAAAAATATATATCTATAGCCACCGATTTCTCTTTTTTTATAGGAACGCTTAAAATGCTGTTTGCAACATTCGCTCGTATGGAAGAAATGGAGAAGGTAGGGAGTGATTTATTACACATTCAACCAACCTAAATAGTAAACAAGTATGGTGTCTGGGACTGCTTCCACTGCCTGGATAAACAAGCCCTAAGTGCCTCCATTTATGCAATCTTTATGTTTATCGTACCTTGTAGTGTTAGTCTATGACAAAGCATTAAAGGACAACTACAAAACGGGTTCAAGCCCATCACTGGATAATTACCACCCCCTTCACTCCACATGATTTCTTCCCGTAATGTATGTGACATGTACTCATCTAAATCAATCATCCAAGTCCTATGCAACCACAATTTTTGGTTGCTGCTGCTGCTGCCTCTTCTGGATCTGGAAAGGATCCATGCCTCTTAACACCAAATAGGAATTGTCCATAAAACATAGGTAGTGGTAAGGACATCTGAAGAAGGAATATATTGTAACAACATGCACTAACTGTGTCTTTGGGTAGGTTAAGAAGCCATTTAGATTTGAGGGGATGGGGGTTCAGTTAGAAAGGGACTCATGGAGGTGAGAGGTTATGTTTCCGTACTGGTGGGTTTTAATTATGGTTCCCTGCACAGGCAATGGAAAGGGCAGAATGTTTTTGGAATTACACAGCACTCCAGCCTATTGGATCCATAAAGGGGAATGATATGACAGCAGAGGAGAGGTTAATGAGCACAGGTCAGGAGAAGTTCGAGGTGAGGTCAGCGGAAAGCCTGTGATGTCATACAATGAAGCCAGCACTCATGGCAACAGGGTTGGCGTTTGGTAAACAAAGGAAATGGTGAAGGA
This sequence comes from Pyxicephalus adspersus, assembly GCF_032062135.1. Classification (NCBI taxonomy): domain Eukaryota; kingdom Metazoa; phylum Chordata; class Amphibia; order Anura; family Pyxicephalidae; genus Pyxicephalus; species Pyxicephalus adspersus. Next base: position 10,293,003 of record NC_092871.1, read on the forward strand.
GGGAGGGAAGGAGGAATGTGCAAGCGATGGGTGTTTATTACATATCACATATAAACAGCACATAATCAGAGTGTGGCGCCTGGCATGTTACAGCCTGACCACCACTGACAAATCCTCTGCGCTGTCAGATTCCAGCCTTTCCACAGCTCACAAGAATTGTCAAAATGCAGCTCGGCACCCCGTGTGGAATTACAAGTGCCAGCATGGCTAAAGACGCAAGAATGCTTAAAGGGAACCTGCACTGGTGAATCATGGAAGCTAACATTGCTGACCTCTCTTTCTGACAATATTAGCTCCCCGGCTGTCACAATGACCCAGTGGCTTCCATAAAACATGCAGATCAGGAGTTCTGGCTTAACTTATGTTCTTGTTTCTGGTCAGTGACACAAAGTATGGAAACCAGAAACAGACAGGCAATTAGAATTTTCAGCATGTCAACAATTGCAGCTCTCCCACCACTATGCAACAGCCAAAAAAAGTTACTTGGCTAATCTCTGTATTCACATTGCCTCTTGGATAGTTGTCACCAGAATAGGTGTCCATTAAACAGTTCCCATTCCACCTACTTAATGCCTTAATAGACATATAAAAGTTACTTTATTGCCATGCTGACCCCCCATGTAGATATATACTTAGCCTGCAATCCAGTGAGTGAAACTTACCGTTGTTCAACCTAATTCCTTAAATAAAGAGTGTCAAAAACCTGTCCCCCAGGAGCGTGCCACCACAGCACCCTAAAATCACACAATGAACAGTGCAAGCGCCATCATCTCTCTGCACCACCTCTGTGCATAAAGGGATAGCCAGGCTTATTGTTTCTGTGCATTTTGTAGCTCAGTAACAGGCTGGGGTGAGTTCAGGAAGACCTGGTCTTATGGAAAGTGGGTTGAATGGTTCAGACATCTAGAAGCAGAAAAAACTGCCGGGAAAGCTCTGGATGGAAGCTGAATATTGCAGCACACACTGTTCTGTTTTTGTTATCCTGTCTGATATTTATTGGATTATTTTTGGCTTTAGAGTTGCTTTAATTCTTCTTAGGTAATTGTTATTATGCAATAGCAAATAATTTACAACACTTACCACTAGGGGTTGGACAGTGTTGGCCTTAGAGTTACCTAGAATTAAAAGGGATGTGGCATTGGCCCACATGGGAATGCAAGCTTTCCAGGAGTGACAAATGCCTGTTGTGCCTTTGTACTTCCACTTGATGTCTCCTACAACACACGTGTGACAGGTATGTTATGTCATGTGCTGGGGACAGGGAAAGAGACTACAGCATGCAATGAGGGTCCAAGCATCTGCCAAACTCAGAAATGGTTGGATGCCCCCAATACTTTACCTGCAGTAATGTTCAGCGGTGCAGGTAGTATGACAGGTAACTACAGTTTTTTTTTTGGGGGGGGGGGGAGTGGGGCCATTAGTTAATATTTTGTGCATTGATAAGATCCACATACAGCTTGTTGCAATTACGCACCAAGCTGGATCACATGACTGTCCTATTCATGGATATTCATATATATAAGAGCCAGGTAATGTACAGAAAAGGCTTAAATCTCCCGCCTCTATAGACACAGCAATAAATGGCAGGGGGTGAGGAAGACTAAAGACATGACCCATCGTATCACTTTGGCATTTCCTCAATGTCGCATTAATATTAAGTCCAGCCTTTTCAGATTTAGATTTTATTGTACAAAGTATGCAGAGAGCAGCTACATAGAATATTTGAGAACTAAAACAGAAAATTATATATGGAGCTAGAATGTAAAAAGGGAGATAAACCCCTAAAGACTGCTACTGGAAAAAGAAGCACAAATTGAGCTCATATGGATAAGTGCTATAGGAAAATCAGAGAAGTTTTCTGGTAAATGTAATTAATGATCAGTTAATGGGTGAGGGGTGCACACGTGTGTATTCACTCAATGATGACGGGTGCAGAAGTGATCAGACATTTAAACCATAAATGAAGCTACCATAAGCCATGTGCTAAGCGGAAAAAAATAGAACAACTGTTTATAATGAAGGGTGTGGACTTGTCAATGGTAGCTGATGATTTCCCCAGTTAGTTATTTCTGCTGCGGTCATTGCAAAGTGAAATGAAGCTTATGAAACTGAACACATTAGGGTGAAGGGGGCTTAGTGGTACAAAATTTATAGTAGGAAAGACTTATCATCATACAGCACATAATTCTCTCCATCACCTCACAGCAGGTCTCACAATGACTTGACAGCACAATGTATGAATCATTTTATCACCCCACAGCTTAGTCTCCACATCCCCCCGCAGCACAGTATGGAGTCTCCCCATTACCCCGCAGCACAGTATGGAGTCTCCACATCACCCCGCAGCACAGTATGGAGTCTCCACATCACCCCGCAGCACAGTATGGAGTCTCCACATCACCCCGCAGCACAGTATGGGGTCTCCACATCACCCCGCAGCACAGTATGG
>NC_092871.1:10295628-10401343 GCF_032062135.1 Pyxicephalus adspersus
CCCGCAGCACAGTATAGAAGTCTCCCCATCACCCCACAGCATATTATAGAAGTCTCCCCATCACCCCGCAGCACAGTATAAGAATGTATCCCCATCACCCCGCAGCAGCACAGTATTGGAGTCTTCCAGTCATCGCACAGCACAGTTAAGGAGTGTCCCCATCACCCCCCAAGCACAGTATAGGAGTCTCCCATCACCCCGCAGACAGTATAAGAATGTGTCCCTATCACCCCGCAGCACAGTATTGGAGTCTTCCAGTCATCCCACAACACAGTATACTCATAATCTTGCTACTGTTGGAAAATAACCAAGACAATTTTTTAATTGTTCAATATTTATTATAAAATAGGAATCAAATTAACAAAATACAAAGAAATGACAGCAACTAAAACAGAATTCTGTACCCTGCAGTACCCCCTCTCTCGCTCACACAAACACACAATTCTCACATTCACTTCCATAAAATAAAATAAAAAAAAATAAAAAAGCACTTCATATACCAATCCTCTGGTGCATCAAATGTACAAATATATAAAACCCTAGCAAATTAAGGACACAAATCATTTCAGCAATGTTGGTGCAGGGGAACCCGGAGCAACCAATCAGAAATCAGATTGTAGAAAAAAACATTGAGGCTGCCATTTCTGAGCTTATCATCAGAAATTGCTAAGTGACTGGCTGTCCTGATGATCCCGGATTCCTTCTCCATTTACTTTGGTTGTATCCTTCATAATAAAAAAGTTCAGTGAAGCGAATCCTTTTAAAAATATATTGCATGTGTTCAGTGCCTAATCCCACAGACATGCAAGCAAGCATTGAGTATAAAAAAACAAAATCATTGATGATTATCAAAAATCTTTTTTAAAAGAACTGTCCCTTTCACAATGATTGAAAGTGTCGGATTTGTTGCTACGGGTTACAACACACCGTTTCCAGTGAAGAGATTCTCCAGGAGTTAACCAACTCAAGATTGAGGGCTATTCAGTGCTACAGACTTCAGCCCGATTTATTAAAGCTCCCACAAACTGGAGAAGGCTGACTCATTGGAGAACCTGGGTGATCCAGCAAACATGGAATGGATTTCATTTAAATCCAGGATTAAATCCATTGCAGGTTTGCTGGCTAACCCAGGTTATGATGGTCAACCTTCTCCAGACCTGAAGAGCCCAATGACTTCCATTGAAAAGCTAAGGGCTGTATGAAACTAATAACCAGCAGGATGTTGGGATGGATTGGTTGTAATGGGAGCTGCTGCCACAGATGCCTATTCAGTTCTCTGTGTTGATTCACTGCAGCGCATTCTCTAACCCTGAACTTATTTACTGGTACTTATCACTGATTTCATCTATAGCTCCAGATTTTATACAGCCCAATGTGACCCTATTGCAGTTATTTCAAGGTACTTCATTCCCCATCTGTAGCAAACCATTCCATGACTATAGCCAGCATTCTGAAAATAAATCCCCACTTTCCATTGGCTGTAACGGTGATTGCAATAAAACAGCAGCCATATTGACATCACCAACTCCCTGCCAAAAGGAACTCATTGTCATGTAATACAAATCTGATAATATGATGGGGTTACATGACACAATTAAAGCCTCAGCAGTGATCCACACTGTTAGGTTGCATCTTTTTAACCAATATATTACATTTACACTTCATTTGTAAGTGGAGGTTTTCTGTGCACATCAGGGTTTTTTGCCCTTATCAGGAATATTGGCTTCTAAGGACTGAGGACTGTAAATCACGTAACAGCACTTCATCGAAAAAAAATGGAGAACCTCTTCAACTTTGCATTACATTGCAATTCCCTTCATTACATAACAATAAGGCAATAATTCTCTAGTTTTAATGTGTCAAACTTTCCCTTTAGCCCAAGTATTTTTTTTTAGCTTTAGGAATGTACAGCCATATATTCATATTTATATCCACATGTATACATGTTCACATTTTATTTATATATACGCATTAAAATGAATCTTACACAGGCAGGGCCCCCTCCCTAAATCACCTATTAAATGCAAGGTAAAAGTGTACCTGTCATAGAAGGAAATTATTGTTATACGTACGTTACCCCTGTCTCCAGCATTGCAGGGTGAATTAGGGCTCTACCCTAAAGGGCGATCCTCCCTGCCTAGGTGCAGCGGGTGGAAGGTTGGGGTAAGGTAGGTATCATTTTACTTTCCTTCTTTACCCGTACATTATTTTACTTACATACAATAGCAGATTTGGGCAGTGGGGGACCGGCCTGAGTAAGCCTACCTTCCATTTTAGTGACAGGTCCACTTTAAGTAATATAAATAAAACACGCATTTACACAGAATATAAATAATAGATATAAGTTAAAGATGAAGTTAAAAGCAGAGAGATTTTACCTAAAAAGGCTTTAAATACGTCAAGGGTTTTCCTTTGAAAGGCAATGACAAAATGCTACAGTTAAGGACGGAAATCTTCCAAAGGCGAATTATAAATATCACAATCATATAAATTTCCTCCAATCATAGGTGACCATAACTATAGAAGTAGAGGGAACACTAAGGCTACATATACACGTCAGATGATTCTCGTCCCATTACCGCTTCAGGGCTAGTATCTGACGAGAAACTGACGTGCGTACAAGGGCTGTCTGATGTCAATCATGGATCTGCCCTGGCAGATCCACCAACAACAAGTGACCACAATGCAAGTGAAGGGGAAGGAGAGTAGCGGGGTGGCGCTCTGTCGTTCTCTCCCCTCCCCTCTCCATAGGGCAGAATGGTGCTGTATATACAGCCCTCATTCATGCATGGTTCAGTCTTTTGAAATTGAATTGAAGCGTGAAAGATCCTTTCCAACAACAAAAATCTAACGTGTGCACGCAGCCTAAAAGATGATGGTCACAAATGAAGGGACCAACCTTGTGTTATATGCAAAAGTTTCAAATTTTTCCAGAGCTGCAATGTTTGTCTCTAAAGATGTCCTCTGCATGCTCAGAGGTTAAATGATTCCCAATGAGTGAAATGCTGCACTTATAGTGTAACCGAAATGTTATTGCATTAGTAAAGTCTGATTACTAGGGAACCCCCCATAGCTACTGAAAAGGTGAAGAGAACCCTGTGTGTGGCATAAGAAGCCGAAGACTGGGAAGTAGAACACCAAACTTACCCAGCACCCCTTCCCCTATTATGTATGCACAGCTAGAGGCTCCAGGGCCTCATGTTTTGTTCTCCTCTTCTTGCAATGGAAGAAGTGCTAATTGCGCGGTCCAGTGTCACTATAATTTGAGTCAAGAACACTTTAGTTTTTGGACACCCTTCAAAATGAATACCTACCACATGGTAGGTAAGGCCATTATTCTGATCCAGCATAATCACGCACAGGCCAGCTCCTCAAAGCATGGCTTCTTTAATTTGGTGTGGAGGAATTTGACATCCCAGATCCCAGACCTCAACTCCAGTAAACTTCAGTGTTCTCCCCAGCCCGTTTATACGGGCGCACCACCGGGCACTTTTCAGTAACCACTCGGCTGTTTTTGGGTGGTTACTGAAGAGTTGGGTCACAATACAGGGGGTGCCACCCGCCTACAATTTCTTCCCACCCAGCTTAAAAAAATGTCTGGGTTAAACACTGAAACAACTTTGAAGTGAAACTAAGGTCTCACTTTAAACATTTTGTATACAATTGTGCTCAGATGGGTCCATAATAAAGTAGAAAGTGACAAGGAATGCTCTCTTCTGCAATAACTGTTCTGATCAGCCTAACCACCTCTCAGCTGTCAAATTTCACTGAGCTGTGCATGCAATCTCTGCTTCCCTTGCACTTGCCGGAAATGAATAAACCACTGAATGCTTGTGCGGGATTTATGTAATCCCTGCCCGGCCAATCAAGATGGCAAAAAATCATTTTCAGTAATAGAAGATGTCAGCGCCCTGCAATGGAACAGGGCCAGATGAGTACCGCAGTCTTAGTTCTGCTTTAAAATGAAATGGAATTCCAATTGTGAGCCAAGTCTTCTTATCCAACATTATACGTTGACCTTACAAATGTTCTTTTGGCTGGGAAGGTACAAATTCCGACAGACATTCTGCTACATTTTGTGGAAACCCTTCCCAAAAGAGTGGAGATCTTTATAGATGTAAAGGGGGACACATCACTACATTAATCCCCGTGGTTTGGAATGTAGTGTTTTCCCAAGTCGGACGCACCACCTGGCACTTTTCAGTAACCACACAAAAACAGTTGGGTTGGGTCACAATACAGGGGCTGCCCTCTTTTCATCTTCCCTTTACCTTGTTACAAAGGCAAGCTTTATAAAGGTGACACTGACTGGTTTTTGAATAACATTAAACAAAGAAAACAACAGAGTGCATGAAAAGGACATAAGTACCCTGGATTATGCAGCCCAGATACAACACTCTGATGAGCTATAGTTATGCAGAACTCCTTTTCACAGACAATGGCCTTCTTAAAAAATGTAGAAAGCTATGTAAAATGTAAAAGCTTTCAGTGCAAGGTCCACTTTTTGGATTAGGACCCCCTCCCTTTTTTATATAAATTGCCTCATGAAAATAAAAAAACATGCATCATAACACCCATTGTGTTATATAAAATATACCCCCCCTCCACAGGTGTCTGGATGAGTTTAATGTTATGATCCAGTTCCAGCCTTTGTATTGGGCTGGACTTTGGGACACTCAGTGAGAAGGATTTTTACATTACCCTAGTGCAGAAACCAAGGGAAGGTATATTTTCTATTCATTTGTATTTTACTTTCTTTCACCTCCCAACAGAGGATGCAGTGCCTGCTGCCAGTCTTTATACTTCCACTGATGGACTTTCCCCATTTCCTGCTGGAGAACCCATATCCAAAACAAAACACATTTGCTTACTAGTCCTTAGATATGGTGGCTGCATTAGTTTTCTTTCAGGCTATTTGTCCTTTATTTCTACCTTGCAAATAACATTTTCTGTCCCCCACGCTCACTATATATATATATATATATATATATATATATATATATATATATATTATACAAACACATATTCCTCACATATTCCTAGGACGAGAATACAAACACATATTCCTCTCCTCAAAAGTATTATATAAGGGGGGGGGTTAACTAGTTTAATTTAAAAAAATAAATAAATCAGCCACCACATCTAAACAACGGCATGCTGAAATACTTTACTTTTTTTCTGAGATTTCCTGAAATACCAGGGGGGTCCTCACATATACCTGATGTCCATCATCTACTGGAAGATGACATTGTGATGTCTGCACTCCCCTTTTTTCACATCACCCGCTGCTACATACATGCGCACGAACAGTCTCACTGAATAAGGCGGCACAGAGAGCCTAAATAAAAGAATAGGTGCAGTAGTTCAATGCAGCTGGTTTTCCAGAGCTGCACCAGCAACAAAAAATGAAAGCTGATTGTTTGCTATAGATAACCGATGCTTGCCTTGATCGACAGACTTGTAAAGCTTATAAAACCGCTAAGTGGAATGTGCAGTCTTCCAGACCAACCAATCAGATGTATTGATGGAATGCACTGATGATTGGTTGCCACTGGTAACTGCACATCTTTGCCCCTTATAGCATCCTACTAAATGAGCATATCATGTTTTTTTTTTCACATACACGTGCACAGCTATCTAGCGTTCCCCTATTATGTCCAATTTACAAAGGCAGCTAGATATTTTAGCCACAGGAAAATAAACAAAGCTGGATTGTGCATTGTTGCTTCAGGCAATTTTCCGTTAGGAAAAAGCTAAATCAAGGCCACGACACAGCCTTCTAGTAGTACGAAAATCCTAGAGAAAAATCACCCGTCTCATTCACTCTCACACCTGGCTAGATCCTCTTATATACATAAGTATATTTACACTTCCATGTTTCTGTAGAAAAGTGGTAAGCGCTTGCGTTCTCTGTCTGGCTCAGCCCTGACCATCTTCCGACGACGTTTGGTCTTGTAAATATAGGGAGAGGTTCCCACGTGATGCCCCCTGCTGTGTGGGAGGACTGTGAGGCGCTCGCAGAGACGGAGGTACTGTAGATGACTTTATCTGGATGACTCTGGTGTCCATAACTTCGCAGTCTATCTGCATCATGGTCTCGTAGCCTCTGGAGTTGTTATACACGCTGTCTGTATGGGCAGAACAGACATTTTAGCAGGGAGATAATACAAAATGGCCCAAGGTCTCCACAAATGTTTTTGTTTCCTAAACCAACCAATCATATCTTTAATTTGAGGTCTCTTGGGCATGGACACTGAAAGTGGTAGGGTAGCAAATGCTTATGTGACGCTCTAAATACCCAACTCCCAAAGCCAAGCCCCAATGAGAGAATAGGACTGCATGCTGCCAGTGAAAATTACTATAATGAACTTTCCTCATGAACTCAGTGTTTATCATTAATCTCAACTTGTCTTCCAAGCTGACATTCATGGGTCACTGGCAGGCTTTGCAACTTGTGCAGCACTTCTGCTGTTGATCAGTGTGCATGAGATACATTTACTAACATTTGATAGTAAGGACCTTACTGTAAATCTGTGCTTTATCCATTGAGGGAAATGCAAACCTCAACAAGACTTATACCTTACCTTTGCTCTTTTGCTGCCCTGCTTAGCAGATAGGAGCAAAAGGGAAGTTTGGGGTAAGATTTAGGTTGTCCAAGGTGTATCTTACACAGGGCTATGACTCACTAACACATGAATGTGATAGACCAGGGCTGTCACATACAGTGAGTCAGTGCTTCCATTTTCGAAAGAATCTGGTAGTTCCTTCAGAGTCTTCTCCTCCTCCTGTGTCACTGTCTATATCTGTCTGTCATTTGCAACACCTACTTAATGTACAGCGCTGCATATTATGTTGGTGCTATATAAATACTGTTTATTAACAATAATGAATGGGTAAGGGTGGAATTAACCCTTTCACTGCTAATATGTGTACACACATCATGGCACTAAAAAGGTAAAAAAAATCAGCAAAGCTGCAAGTTTGTTTTAAAATGTTTCCCCCAGGCTCATCTGCCCCTTTGGGATGCCTGGAATCACAAGCAATCTCTGTCAGGATAGCTAATGGGGAGCATGAAGGAGATATTGCATGCCTAACTTCTCCATGCAGGTAAACTCAGGTACAAATTTAAAAAAAACTTTTTCACGCACATATAAAACAAAAATGCACAAGCAGATATTATTAAACAGGATTTATATAGCGCCAGCATATTACGCAGCGCTGTGCATTAAATAGGGTATGTAAATGCATATTGTCTCACACCATCACCAGAGGAATAATTCCAAGGCAATAAGTTACATTTTACTTTAATTTCAACCATGATTTCCTGATGCCCAATATATTGCACCTCTTGGAATGTCATTGTAATGACAAGTGCTATTCATTTCACATGTCAGTAGGTTTAATGTATGCGGTGAATGCTATAGAAGAATGCAAGAAGTATAAGAAGCCAGGTGGAAAAAACGACCCCTCACTCACCATTCACAGGCAAAGCTGGCATCACCAGAGACATTTTAGGCCGTGACGTCTTGTTGTGACTTATTGCTGGCAAAAGAAGGTGATCCTGGAGGGAAAAAAAACACTCATTGAAAAAAGAAATCGGAGATGAAGACAAACAGTGGAGAGATGGCTACAGTACTGACCCTCCGAAACGAGACCACATAAAAGGTGTCTTCTCGTCTCTCAATGGCGTCCATCAGAAAATGATCTCTGTGCTCCTGAGGACCATAAAGCTGAAGAGGAATGTTTGCTATCCTGCGAAAGAGAACAATTGGAAATATCCTGTGAGCGAACTGGAATCAAGGAAATGTATCCACAGTTCTCCACAAGCTGGCACAACACTTGGATTAGGCCAGCTGTTAAAGAATAAGAACATGGTAGTTCAATGTAAAAATACATTTATAGTAACTTTTTATGAACTATGATTAAATCGTGTTTTTATATCGCATGAAGAAATCCTGAATACTCGATAAACAAAAATTGCAGGCGAACCTATGTGAATGGATTCTGGATGGCTGAGCTGGGACCAAGTCTGATAATCCTACATTGCTCCGCACTTGAGGATTCTGTGAAAAGAAGAGGCAGAGTAGTCAGTCACAAAGTAATTATTACTACTAACATCTTCAATTTCCATGCAGTCCCTTCACCTACTAACCCGAGTTTTCCTCTTTTTAGGAGGATGTTTTCCTGTCTTTCTTTCATTTTGATGTCTGCGAATCCACAAGCTGAGCTCATCAGCTAATCTTGATTTAGAAAAAAAAATAAATGTATATAAAAATATGTAAAAACAAACAGGTCTACAATAACAAAAATAAATCGGCTTTTCAAGTGAAACTCCTGCATGCCACTTCTCTCTGAATTATTCAAAAACCCCACCTGCTATAGAAAGAGGGTGAAGAGGTTTTTTGAAGTTACTTGGAAAAAACTTTACATATAAAGATGTTTTTTAAGGCATCAAGGGCTGGATCCTACAGATGCTATTTTGTCATTCAATTTGATTAAAAATTATATTTCGTTTTCTTCTTTTCCTAAATCTACCAACAAATTAAACTGTTGCTTTCTTACAAGCATGCCAACCATGCAACTATGACAACACTAAGGGTATTGTAGCCTATATTTAGCTCATGTGATTGGCCCTTTACCCGATAACCTGGATCACCCGGCTGTTTTTGGGTGATTACTGAAATGTTGGGACACAATACAGGGGCTGTTGAACACACTCATGATATGGAAGTTCACCTACGTCCCCAGCAAGAGTATATATATATATATATATATATATATATATATATATATATATATATATATATATATATATATATACACACACACACACAAACATATATACATACATATATATACACACACACACACACTTTCTGTTGATTTCTACTTAACCAGGGCACTAGTTCTAAACAAAGGGCAACATACCTGAGGGACTCGGTTCGATTAAAGTGTCTGCAGTCGGACGTCAAGAAAAGCTGATCCAAATCGTGGACCATCAGGTGCTTCACATTAGCCAGCGACCCACTAGAGTTACTAGAACAAAAAAATCTAACTGCTTAAACACAGATCACACCACAGATATATTGTACACAGCAACTGATATTAAGCCAGAGCAACAGCTAAAAGGTCACAAATCCCATCTATCTCTGTAATGCTCCTCAACATTTTCTTCCCCATAAAATATCAATAAAATGCTCATTTTGTTTTCTATGTAGTAGGCCACTCCATTGCCCAATAATCCCAATAAACTGACAAACTTTGTCTAACCTGAAGGCTTTATATTTCAAGATTTTATTTCATTATCTGTATATTATAAAACAAATTTTATACATCTAGAGATATAAAGAGCTTAATTTACTCAATGATTTGTCCCTTTGATTTTAAAACCAAAGTTAGGTATGTTACAAAACATGGCAATTTATTCAAAATCAGGAAAAATATATTGCAATCAGCTACTCCCGCTAAAGATATATATACTTTTTTTTGTTTTACATTTCACAATACATTGGTTGGTCCTGCTGATCAGTGCTAAAGATAAAAGCAATTCTTTTACAGGGAGAAAGGGCTCTGCTTTCAAACCAGAAGGAACAACATAATGCACACGCTTGCCATGTTTTAGAACCTCCAATTAAATACATAAAACTGGCAGCAAATATGCTTGTGTAGTAAGCCATAAAGAATATCCCAATGGCAGCTACATACATAGGTGTGATCTCTCCTTTTTGGTCAATAAGTGCTAAAACATGTTTTATTTTTCATTTATTAATTTTCCTAGTAAAACTATAGTATAGTATATTTATTATATTATTTCCCTGAAATTCTGCTTTAACAAACACAACTACCTGTAAGTGCTTTTCGGTTTAGAGGGTCGCGGTCTATAAAGCTTCGGTTGTGGCGGCTGTGATGATTCATCTTCATTTTTGTAAAACAACAAATGCCGAACATTGCTAGAAATTTCTGGGCTTTTCACAGGTTCCTCCTTTATGCTGGGTATGAAACTGACAGAAAAACAAAAACAGCTTACTGTTAATACCTTTATACCTGAAAACAAAGCACCAACATGAATTTGTTTAAGGAGCAGTATGTATTCCAGACCTGAAGAACATCTGCAGAACAGCATATCATAGGCAAGGTTGGAGGGGATGCCAAACCATTTCATGGAAAATGTACTTTTTAAAATGAAGCAAATAGTAAAGTGTATGTTTGGACTGAAATCCCAGAGAGTGTTGTCAGCTCTGCTCTGGTGGACTGCAGAACTCCAGCTGTCTCCACCTCACTCCAAAACTGATCTTTTATGAGCAAAATAATGCTCTTGTCATGAATCCAAATAGCTGATTCACACTATGGACCCGATATATTAAAACTCTTCAAGGCTGGAGAGGATATACCGTATTTTTCGGACCATAAGACGCACTTTTTTTCCCCCAGAAGTGGGGGAAAAAAGTCCCTGCGTCTTATGGTCCAAATACAGCCTACACATATGCTGTTAAAAAAAAGTTTCTTACCGTATTCCTCTCCTGTGTGCGTGTCTCCTTGATGCTGGCTGTGCAGCACGTGCCTGCTCCTGGCTGCAGTGCAGAATGAAACTGAAAGTAACAGCCGGCATTCTGCACCAGGAAGCAAGCTGCTGATCCCTGCCTAACAGAGATCCCTACCCTAACGGAGATCCCTACACTTAATTACCGGTAAGTGACCAGAAGGGGACAATCAATGGCATAGAGTGATCAGAAGGGGACAGTCATTGCATAGAGTGATCAGATAGGGACAATCATTGCATAGAGTGATCAGAAGGGGACAATCATTGCATAGAGTGATCAGAAGGGGACAGTCAATGGCATAGAGTGATCAGAAGGGGACAGTCATTGCATAGAGTGATCAGATAGGGACAATCATTGCATATAGTGATCAGAAGGGGACAATCAATGGCAGTAATTTTGTCTTTTGCTGACTTTATTTGTTAATAATGGTTCTAAATGCTGCTGTTTACTTTACAGTGTTGATTACATGTGTTTATGACTGTGATGTTGGTTTTTAATGCACATAAAATAATTTAGGACACTATTTGTTTCAGAATCTTTTTTTTCTTCATTTCCCTTCTCTAAAAACTGGTGCGTCTTATGGTCCGGTGCGTCTTATGGTCCGAAAAATACGGTACTTTAATCAGTAAAGCTGGGTGATTCAGCAAATCTGAAATAGATTTCTTGCTATTTGTTAGCAAATGTTTTCAATCCTGGACAAGATCCATTTCAGGTTTGCTGGATCACTCAGCTTCACTGATGAAAGTGTATCCTGCCCATCAGGGCCACTGTATATAAAGAAAGTACTCTTGGAAGATAAGCTGCCTGCCTTGCAAGAATTTTAAAAGCCTGTGATGGTGTCACTGTAAGTAATAAAAGCTGATTATCACTACATGAACAAGACAGCAGAAAAAAACTGATGCTGGAACATGATCCAGCACAGAAGTAAGGGACTTGGCGTAATGCCTAATGATACACAATGTTTTCAAGGAAAACGTGTCTGGAAAGCAAAATGCCTGAAGGTTTTCATTTATTCAGATCATTTAGTCATATTACACTGAGCTTGTTCTGGGAAGGTGAGGAGTTTTTAAGCATTCATTAGTGTTTTCACCATTACACAACAAGTCAGAGTACAGATGAGAATAATACTACAGGACTGCAGCTTCTGACTCACCTTGTGGGCCCAAAGTTAAATGCAAGGAACAGAAGTACAACCATCACACATACTACTTTCCGGTTCCCAGAGGAGCCGCGCAGCGAAGCATTCTGTGGAAATACAAAACATGCATGAGAGGTCTATGGATAAACACACACACAGATATATGTAAATATGTGAATGTCTATAGCCAGTTTTCTTTTCATAAATCAGCCTGTTTGTCACTTCGGAAGTGGTGAATGCCTTAGGCTACAAAAGTTTCTGTTTCAAACAGCCTTTTTTCATATTTCTCCACTTATAAACGTGACAATAAGCAGCTAAAAAATGTGCTTACTGATACTCCATTTAAGTTACAAGAGCATCTGATCACCAATCTGATTAATTAGGGTGCATCAATCAATCATTTATCTCTGTGTTAAAAGAACTATCTCTCTAAAGGCTGTTTCACTCTATAAACATGTGTGTTTATTCAATACAATGATAACAAAGGCAAGAGGTCCTTTGGGTGGTAGTCATGATTACTAATTACATAAACTACATAAATTAAAGGAAATTTACTCAATTTATCATGTATTGATAATAAATTAATAACACATTATTTGTTAAAAATAAGAGGATTGACAAATTGAAACTCCTGCTATCTTTGTGAAATGTATGAATTGATAAAGGCATCTTGTTAATCATGACTGGTAATGAACAGAGATTTAATTAATTGGTATCAAAATGAACAACTTTATCATGGGAGGTACAATTTATACAACTGAAAAATAAATTTGAAATGCATGATTTATAAAATTAATAATTAATTAGTTAATAGAAAAAAAAACTGTGATTCTTTTAACAATTAATGAAATGTGTATTAAGAACAAATTCATTAATGAAAACTATAGAACATTCACAGGTGATTGATAATGCTGAATTTACAAACATATGAGAACTCTTAAAAGAGGAATCAACATTCAGGTTTGATGATTTACACTAAAAAAGATGTAACAAATATAAGGGTCGCACAGCTGAAAATACATTTCATCTGATTTGATGTTTCATTGATCTATTGGAGATGAAAAGACTATTCACAATATGAATCTTTAATAAGGGAGTGTGGGTGATGCACCTGGGTTTTTTTTAACAACAATCATGTACCATAAAAGTTTCAATCAAACATTACATGTATTTGATTGTCTTTATTTAAGGATATAAAAAGATTGAAATATCCATCATAACATGTCCTTCTGAGGAAGCCCTTGTGGGGAAAAACGCTTCATGGACAGTTTAAATGGGAAAAGCAATAAATGTTTAACAAATGTACTCCAAAAATATTTATTGTTACTCAGAAATGTTTTGTATGTTTTTAATCATTGAGGAAATAAAATTCTATAGTAATAATTTTTAAAGAAAAACTTTAAAAAAGAAAAAAGATTTGCCCTTTCATAAATGTAGGGATCAGGAAAAAAGCTATGGAGAGACATTTTCATCAGATCACCACTTTTTTTAAAATAGAGCCTTATGGAGCTAGAGGGATCAATGGTCTGTAGTCATGGCAGGGCCTATGGTATTATTGTGATTTGGTAATGTTGATAATCCTACAGGTCTGTTTAATGATTTTAAAGAACACAAGCTCTCTAAATACCTCTCTCATTAGATGCTGCACTGTCTCTCGGAGTTCTCTATTCTCTCGGCGAGCATTCTCTAGCTGTCTCTCTGTCTCCTGCAGTCTAGCCTCCAGACCCTGCACATATTCCTTCTTCTTTCTTCGAGACTGGCATGCCGACTCTCTGTTCTTGATCATGCGCTGTTGTCGTTTTAAGAGCTTAGGCTATGGGGGAAGGTAGAATCACATATCTATTATAGTTATAGCAGAAGCATAATCATAAACCATAAGGCCTATACACAGTGAGTGTATTAAATTGTACATTTATGGACTGCCAAGCTGCGATACAGTAAAAATGTGCTCCTGGATATGCATTACCCCCTTCTTTAATACTTACGTCCACCTCTGTGGGACTGCTTTTGCCAGTACTCGGGGCAGGCACAATGGTCTTGGCTTCTGATTTAACAGGCGATGTTGTGGTTGCTCCATTTTGTATTGTAAGGAGCTGAGGCATCAACACAGACGGGGAGGCTGCACAGGGAACAAATGAGAGACAGATCAGGTTGGGCTGAAGGAGAGTTTTCTTCTTTTACATTCATCCCCTGCACAGAAAAGTAAAAAGAACACATATGACTTTTCCCTTCCTCCCAAACTGTCAATTGCCAGGCCTAAATGCAGAGGAGAAGTTAGTCATGAAGCACAAGCTAGCTCTAACCAGGTGAACTGGGACCAAGCAAAAAGGTAAATTTGTGCGAGGGAGAACGTGGTGAACATTGCAAATTCACAGTGAACGGTTGCCGTTACCTAAGCATGCGAGAAAATGTTCCTTCATGTCACGAGTGCCTTGACAATGAACAGGCCAGAGAGCGGCCCACCCAAAAGACGTGAAAAATGTATCTGAAACTCGTGATCAGTTTCAGCAGGCACGTGGAACGCAGAACAGCCAAACTAATCTAATCAGCTAGTAAATGAATGAGCAATATAATAAACAGAAACATCTGTGTGTAAACAGCGGATCCCAGGCCAAGCCAGACTATTCCCTCCGCTGACATACATGGCAAGCGACTACAAAGAGTGTGCCTGCAGAGCTGACAATTCTCCATGGAGTAAAGAAGCTGCATAGGATGAAATATTCGGAGAAAGAGACAACGCTGACGCTATTTATAGCTAACAGAGAAGAGTGATGGTCGATGGCTGATGACATGTTTTCAAAATCGGCCACAAAATTTGGAATACGCCAAAACTAAGAAAGCCAATGGTCAGGAGGATAAGTAAACTGAAATTGCTTCCAGCAACAAGTCAGACCACAGCTGTCACTTTCCCATCTATTGAGACAAGAGGGGTACAAGGAAAGGGTCCACTTTAATTTGTGTTTTAGGGTCCCAGTTTATCTGAGCAGCCAGACTCAGATTCCAGAGTCAGTAGACCTGGTGATCCATGTGCAATTAATGCGTGATGCATATTCCCCAAAATTTTCATTAAAGCGCTCCCATCCAATAGAAGGGTGTAAAAAAATTTTTGGGCAGGTGTTAAAACACCTTTGTCTTCCTGCCACTATGGCTGTATACACACGTTCAATAAATGTCGTTGGAAAGGATCTTTCACAATCTTTTCTAATGACAAAAGACCAATTGAGCGCTGTACATACAATGTCATTTTGCTCTTTGGAGAGGGGAGGGGGGAGAACGACAGAACAACATTCCACTGCGCTCTCTCCTCTTCGCCTGTATTATGATTGTTCGAGACTGATCCATTAGCAACAATGTACACACTAAATTCTCATCCTATACTAACCCTGAGGTGAATATCAGACCAGAATCAACTGATGTGTGTACGTAGCCTAAGTCTTCAGCATTTACAACTACCAGGAGAGTCAACTGCTTGCACCTCCCCTCCACAGAGCTAACACAGGCATCAAGCCTTTCTCCATATGACAGCACTGAATGGCCAATCATCAGGATCCAAAGCTGTCCAATGAGAAGAAAAAACACTGCATGCTCCCCATACATGAAGGTTTTGGTATTTGCTTACGGCAGCTTAACAGAGGAAAAAGTTATTCATTGTGTTGACGGTGGGGGGCCTCCATTAACGTGCACCTGCTGTTTTGCTCTGCTTGGGTTTGCTTTAAGAAAAATGATTGAGATGAGCAGCAGATATTCTCATGGGTAGCCAGGAGCCGCCTATCGGTGAAGTAAGCATCTTGGTAATAACAAACAATAAATGTCCTGCCAACAATGAAATCATTGCATGGAAAGCATATTCATATACAGGGGCTTGTTTGTTAGTAGCTGGAACGTCCGGCAGGGGAGCAGAGGCCTTGCCTGATTCATGGAGTTCTCTAATACATCTCCTCAGGACGCACAGGCTACCCAGGAGCAGCGCAGGGACTGCAGACAGCAGCAATAAACAACAAGTCAGTGATTGCTGGGAAGCACCCAGGACTCCTGGCCGACTTACACCCTTCCTGTTCTAGAATTAAAGGCCCATGAAGTTCAACAAGCAGTAAACTTTTTTTGTAGCAAGTTTGCAGTGTCACATGCTTTATGTAATGTCAACTGGATGCAATTAATTTAGTTACTTAACTGATTCCAAAACCAATTCTTCTTGATGTTTTCAAAATAGGTGCCATATTGTAAACTCAATATTTAAAGGGGACCTAGTACTGCCAGATTATGTAAGCAGACATTGTTGTCCTTTGAGGATATGTACTGCTCATCCTCCTTCTGTAATGCCCTATGCTGACATATACAAGTAATGAACCCACCCCTTGTCACAAATGTCCTCATACACTCGTATGGAGCTGGGGAAGAGAGGGGATATATCGGACTAACTTAGAGAAACTTTGGATTGCACTGGACAGCAGAATCAAACTATGGTGACGTTTTTACTGCTCCGAATTAGCTTGTGGAGCCATAGCTACTCACTTGGAAGCAGGCTGTGAGCTGCAGAAATTGTGACTTTAGTGCTGTTTCCCTTATAATCCAAACCCCCTGCCAGCACCTCCCCCTTCCACGATTGTGCCCTATATATTGCTCCAGCTGCCCCTGGATCTTACAGTTTCTGCACCTTTATGTCCAAACCCACCCCTCTCCTTCCCCTCCCTTTCACCACCACTCCTGCATTCTTTTTCACCACTGTGCCAGCAACTGCCACCCTACAGAACTTGACCCCCATTGTTTCCCATGTTCTGCTACCCTTCCACTGCACTTTCATTATTTTGTTTCCACACACCCCATCCTGACCCAAACGTCTGCTCAAGCTCAACACTGAGCCTCACCAGTGTTCCTGTCTCCATTATTCACTGAACTTTACATGCCCTTGAAAACACCTGACGCCTATACTTCACTCTGCTCTCAGCAACTACACACCACCACCTCACAAGGGCTCCTCTCCTTTTCTCACCACACTTGTGAATTGGTGACCTTCATGATACACCTGCATCTTTCACCAAAACTTTCTTGGTTTTACGTTTCCAAACGTGCAAAAATATTAACAGCAATAGTGACACCTGCTGGAGAACTGATGACATCTTTAAAGTCCTACGCATTCATTTTCTACACAAAAGAAGTAGGCAGTCATGAGCAAATCAGGAGGGGCAATGCCTGTATCCAGCATAAATTTAATGTAAGGACTGAACATGTTTTTGTACCCCTACACAGATGGCAAAACTACGAAGTATTATTGTGTATGGGGAAAAATGTGACCTGCTCCCCTGGGACAGTGCCCATTGTTGGACCCAAATGTGGTCACATGATTGTAGGGGAAAGGGGACATTGGTTCTCTTCTATTATGTGACATCGCCAGCAACGCCTGCAGAGAAGCAGGAAGCTATAAGGAGAGAGTATATAGCAAAATACATGGGGATTCGGGTGCTGCCAATGTGTGCAAATCACTACAATGGCTATGCAACTTCTTTGGAAGGTAAAATAGTTGTGCTCAGCAAATCTGAGAAGGGCAAAGCGTACCTGTGAGGTTGGGTGCACTTGGTGCTGGAGGGGAGTTGGTCACTGGGTGCAGGATAATAGCATGAGGTGCAGAGTTTGGGGAAGGGGCTGGTTTGGTCCCTGGAGCAGGTCTGGGTTGTAACGCTGGTTTCTTAGACAGGAAACTGTTGGATTTAGGGAGACATCCAGCTGTAGCTGAAAGAGGAAGAACAGAAGTTACAGTATATGATCAAAGGATCCTTTTATAAAAGCTGCACATCTGTTACTGATTCTTATACTAGAGTCTCATCCTCTGAGGAGACAAGCAAATTGCTTCCCAAAGATGTGCTACAAGACCTTCACTTATGCTCTACCCATACACAGAGGGCTAAAATGACAAATCTTTCATAAGGAAGCAACGGTAGGCAATGCGTTCCCGAAATAAATCACATGATCCCCCTACATACCCTACATGTATTCTATTCTATTTTTTCTCCATAGGCAGTCTCCACACCCATCTTAATACTTCAGCAAGTAATTTGTCAAAAGCTCTATCAGTATTACCTACACAAACCAAGGATTTATGAGTGTGGGACCTGCTACCTTACACTACAAGTCTCAGATGACTGCAGTTAGATTTGGGGCTGCTCAATTTTCTTCTTACTGGGGAGAAAGCTTGGAACCTCCAGAACACAGATCCCCCAGCTTCTGCTTCATCCATTCTATGGATCTGTGCTTAATTCCACCATAATTCCACCCTCCACACAGATACAGTGCAGAACATTGCATGGTATGTCAGTAGCAGCTGCAGGCAGAACACAGGCAGTGCTGGTGACTGGTCATTTATATACTGTATCTGCACACAGCTTCTACTCAGTACCGCCTGACGTCCTCTAAATTCAAATAAACCACTGACTGGCAGAGCTAACCCTTCCTAAACAGTATGAAAGCAGCACTAAGGCAGTAATGAAAGTGTATTTCTGCCAAAAAATAGGCTTTACAAATGCACATTCTCCGTACTATCACAACACAAAGAGTCTCACCTGTGGCTGGGGACACGGGGAGGAGAGTTATCTGTAATGTGTTGCAGGAGGTGGTCGGTGAATCCAGAGTTTGACATGGAGGAGATGGTGGCAGCTCTAATTTCACAGAGGTACCGATACCTCCGGTAGATGGCTGTGTATAACAGAGGAAAGCAACAACATTAACAATAAGTAAACTATTCAACAAGCATTTTTTAGGTTAGCACTCCGGTCTTTACAGCCCTGGGTCCCAGGATCGAATCTCGGCCAGGACACTGCATCTGCATGCAGTTTGCAGGTTCTCCCCGTGTTTGCAAGGGTTTCCTCCCATATTCCAAAAACATGCAGTTTGATAATTGGCTTTTCCCCAATTTGACCTTGGACGGTATTAAAGACTGAGGCAGGGAAGTTAGATTGTGAGCTCGTTTTGTTAAATGACTATGGGCTTTGTACAGCACTACGTAATATGTTGGCGCTAAAAAAATACTGTGTAATAATAAAATAATAATAATATAAGGAAAGCCGAGATAGGTGTTCATAGGACAGTAAGCAGAACACAGAGATGCTGGTTCATAAGGTATGAACAGGAGTTTTTATGTTCTTCTCTCAACCATTAATCTGATTTAATCACAAGAGTCTGCAAGTAATAAAACAAGCTTGATTTCCAGTTTGCAGTATTATTTCCTACAATACATTGTAAGAGGAAAGCAGCACTTACTGTGTATGGACCATCACAGGAGGATGAGGAGTCACATGATGATGAAGAAAAGGGGGAAGCTGGTTCTGTCTTTACCAAGAGATCTAAAGAAACAGAAAATGACATGTCAATATTATATTCGCAGCGGCCATTGTATTTGTATGTCATCTGAAAATATTAAAATAATGCTAATGAACCGCGCACACAAATTATATTTCCAGGGTGCAAAAAATTGAATGATAGGAATTGCTCATTAAATCTGGGGACTAACAAGTTCTAATACTAATATGGGTGGTAGTTGCAAATCCTATTATTTTCCATAAATCCATAATTGATTTAATGGGTGTTATTACTATATATCTAAATCTTTTACCTGTTCCAATAAGCAAACTAAGAGGTAGGACGATATGAAAAGGATTGTTAGGAAGTCTGCAATAGCTTTGGGACTTTACAGCCAGCAGAGTGCAGTAAAAATAAATGTAAACATAAAAATAAAACTGTTGGGAAGGGAGTCCAGTCATTTGACTGGGAACCCCACGGAGCCTCATGCAGCCCCTTTTTTATAAATGAAATGGTCTGCAGGGTAAATAGTGCAGCAATATCCACTCTCCATTATAAATACAATTAGCCCCTGAATGTTCCTCACTGCATACATTTCCTACATGTTACAGGATACCTCTTCGTATAATAAGGAGAGCTGGGCATGATTAAGTTGGAAGAATAAAGGCAGGTACACAGCTGCTTTTGGGATCACGCAACCCTACGTGGCTGGCACCTTGTCAGCCATTCAGTCACTCACAACGCAGCATTTGATAGCTAGAGGCATTCAGCCCAATTAATAAAGCTCTCCAATACTGTAGAAAATACACTTTCATCAGTGAAGCTGGGGGATCCAGCAAACCTGGAAAGGTCCAGGATTCAAAATATTTGCTAGCAAATAGCTAATGACTTTGAAGAAATGCATTCCAGGTTTGCTGTATCGCCCAGGTTCACTGATGAAAGTGTATCTTCTCCAGCCTTGGAGAGCTTTATTAAGTCAGGACTAGTGAGAGAAGCATGTCCTCTCCAGATATATCTTTAGCTGAAAGGGAGGAAGCTGTAGCCAGGTGGTCCAAAAGCGGGCACGATAACACACAACAAGTTTAGTCTTTCCAGTTGTTTGTGCCATACGTGTCCAGTAACCCCTATAAATTGAAACCCCTTTCTACTGCCCCCTATACTTTGTTCCATCTTTTTTAATACCCTCCCCCCTTAGTTTGCAATGTTTTTTCATAGTCTTTCTATTATGCCCCAGCTGGCAGGCTGCCTATACTCACTGGCAGCTCTCTCTACACAAAGCTCAGCCCAAGCTCTTGCTGGGTGGTGTGCCCATTGAAAATAGTCTGGGGAAAACACCAGGGAACATAGCCTAGCGCAGGGGTTCTTAACCAGGGATATCCATACCTCTTGGGGGTATGGGAACCAAATGCTGGGGGTATGGGACTCAATCTCTGGGTACCAGTATTTATTGTATTATTTTATACTTGGGTAAATTATTAAATCTGAAATCAAAGTGGAGAAATTGACTTGATGTGTCCGATGACGTGCGAGTAGCTTCGTCTGTAACTGTACCCCGATTCTATGCTTTGATTGCACAACAACAAATATCTCACTAGATTAACCCCCTGGGCGGTTAGCCCGCGCTTGGTTCGGGGTAAGAAAACTTGCTACTATCGGTTACCCCAGGCGTGGGGTAGGTAAAAATAGAAACACGTCTTACAGTGCAATCCGATTGTCATACAAAATGACAATCATAATAAAATTGTATTATATATATATAATATTATATAAGCTACTGTACATTTACATTGCATTATACACTTTTTTTTTTTTTTTAAAGATTTTTTTTTTTTTAAATGTTTTAAAAAATTTTTTTTTAAGTTTATTATTAAATTTATTAAATTTTAGACATATGTCTGTGAGTCATGCCTAAGAATTATAGCCTACAATCTAAAATAAATTTCCATGAAAAAATGTAATGCTTTTTGCATGGAAGTACGGAAAGAAATAGAACACCCAAGGTTCGTGTAGACGTTCATGAAAAACGTCTTTTGGTACAGAAATCTAGACATCAGTGAAACGCCCAGGTAGTTAATGAAAGTCTGTGTTATGTGGTCTCCATATTGAAAAACTTAAAAAAAAAATACTCAATTGTAAGAAATAAAATTATTGGTTTATAATCTAAAATAGGTGAATCAAAGTTAAATTGTAAAATAATTTTATATTTGTCATTTTACATTTTTTAATTTTGCTTTTTGTAATAAATATGATAACGTTATCAATGCTTATGATTTTATGTCATGTTCTTTTCCTAGCTATCCAAATCTAACGTACAGCAAATTCAAGTTGTTGACATATTTGGAAGTCATACCGGCAACGAAAATAAGGAATGGTGATAATTATTTGGACAGTCAAGTAAAGGGGATATGGGACCATATTGGAAAATCCATTGGGGTCTGGAGTCATCAAAAGGTTAAGGTATTGCAGAGGTGGAGTTCAGGGGGGGGCCGCTTTTAAGAGGAACTAAGTATTGTAGTCGGTAGCCTAATTCTTCTTTAAAACTCAAGGGGGACTTTATTGTGATTTATTTTTTTTTTTTATGTATACACCTGCGAATACAATGCAGATCTCCTTTACATAACATTTAGGTTCATGCACACTGTTCCTTTATTAAACATAATTTAGTCTCACTTTGATTTCTCTAAGTGGAATGTCAATGGAGTTACATAACTAATCTCACCTGACAAGTTTACGCTGTGGATCTCATCCAGAGACGAGGACAGGGAACATGACTCCACATCCATCTGGCTGTCATACTGTGGATACAGAAGATATGATATAGACAAGAAGCACAGGAAACGACCTTCAGAACATGTTAGAGCTGATACATACCAAGTGCAGAGGGTAGGAATTAAATCCCGATGGAAACAGCTCCCCACAGTCATCTGCCACATCTCCATAATTGTACAGGCCTGTGTCTGGGGGAATAATGCACATTTTTACAATGTATCAGTATATTAATTAATAACAAAATAATATTCTGCCATCTGCAGGAGACGGCTAGAATTGCAGCCCACCAATTTAATTATTTGCTATTTGATTTAGGTTACTCTTGAATGCAAAAATCCTGAATTACATGAAATTATATGAAACACAACGTTATAGGGTTAAATGAATATTTAGTATAGAGATTATAAATACAATGATGAGAAATACCGAAAAACAAGAAGGAAACCAAAAGCCAGCAACAACAGCAAAGACAAAGCACCTGTCGCATAGTCTCATCTAAAACAAGGGATCCTGCGGGACCAATATTAGGTGATGGTTCAGAAAACCACCAATTAGTCACCTCTTCTAGAACCTCAATGTCCCATGATCCTCCTTGTAGGAGTCTTGTGACCAATGCCTTGGCATGAGCCATGTGATCAGCCAGCACAGAAAATCCTGATTCCCTAGTTTTACAAAGTCCACCAGAAATGTTATGTTGTTTTGGATAAGATGAAAGTTTGGGTCTCCATCAGATTTTTATTGGTATTTTTGACCCTATTTGGGAATTTTGCCTTCTTCCTGTCAGGTGTTCTGGAAAGATGTTTATTGTAGTCTCTGCATTTCTGTCCTGGTCACAATATCACTCCTAATTTTGGAGACTTTAGAACAAGACTTAGACAAGAACCTAAGGTGAGGGTACATTTCTATTTAGGGTTCCAGACATTTACACACACACACACACACACATACATACATACATACGCAGCGCTGTACAAAGTCCATAGCTAATGACATGAGAATAGACTTTGTACAGCGCTGTGTAATATGTCGGCACTATATAAGTGCTGGATGATAATAATACCCACCAAAAAAAAATGCCAGGTAGTCCCCCAGGCTAAGTTTTATATATAATACATTTTTTTGTTTTTTAATTTTTGGGGTTTTTTTTGGGCTGTATATATACATTGCTCTGTCGCACAACGATACTGAAGTGAAGTATCAATATAACTCTGCTCTCCCTACCTATCAGCATGCTGCATATTAATCAGATACACTGAAATTGTTCTATCTCCTTGCACTGTCTTCCTATCTGTGCTCTGCTGTACAGTGTATTGCAAGCTGATACCAGATCTGAAAAAAGTTAATGTATATTAGATATAGAGATATATTTTAGATACCCTATAGATTGGCCTGGAGTCCAGCTATACAGGGTCTGTATATCTTCATTGGATTGCTGATTCTGATTCCCTCATCCAAACATCCGGTAGGCCAACAAGAGAAACGGAAATATGTTCAAAGTACCCCTTGTTAGCCATGAATATAAAATGGTTAGATTACGTGGTATGCAGCACATTGCATGTTTCATTATAAAGCAGGGAATCTGACATTCCCTGAAACATTCCCAGGGAATGTCAGATTCACTCCTTCATATTAGACCTCGAGGAGTTAGAACATTTCCACCATCCAGCAATCCTGTGTTTGGACCTTCTCTCGGCCACTTTTACTTTCTTTTTGTGACTGCAGTGAGGAGGATTAGGGAGGTGACTGGAGGAATGCCGGAGGAGATAAAGCAATCTTATGACTGGGGAATTTCCTTCATGTATTCAGAGCAATTTACTCTGCAATAAAGGGAATTATTTTTATTATCAGAAAGCAGAAAAAGTAAATATTTGCTGCTGTGCTGCTAAAATGTCAAATATAAGTGACGAATATTCTGCTGTAATGAAAATGGTAAAAACGGGAATATTCTAGTGATAAACAATATACTCCTCAGAACTAAACCCTGGGGAGACTCGGCTGTCCCCGTTCTGTTTCAGGTGCCGCCATCTTTTCCCTATTTCTTTTCTGCATTCCGATCTAAGTCTATGTACACACATCAGATGATTCTCATCAAATAATCGCCGCATGACTGGTATTGGATGAGAATCTGACGTGTGAACAGCGCTTGTCATTCATGGATATGTCTTGGCGGATCCACGGACTGTGAACAAACGATTGCAATGCAAGTGAAGAAGAACGCAGAAGTGCGCAGCGTGGTGCTTCTCCGTCATTCTCCCCCCTCCCCTCTCTATAGAGAAGAATGGCGCTGTATGTACTGCGCTCGTTTTTGCATCGTTCAGTCTTTTGTCTTTGGAAGGGATTGTGAGAGTTCCTTTCCAACAACAATTATTGCACGTGTGTACCCAGCCTTAGTCCATGATTGGCTGGAATAACGTAACTCCTGCAAGTCCAGCACTGGCAAGGGACGCCGGGGTTGTCTGAGCTGTGCATGCTGGGCGGTGATCAGGGAGGTAGGAATTCTTATTGCAGAAGGGGCATCACCTGTCCATTTCTACAACAAAGCCCCGCCTCATACCAAATTCTGAAAGTGAGACATTAGTTCCACTTTATTGACATAGAGCCCATTGCCTATGCAGGCTTGTCATTTAATGTACAACGCTGTGTAATGTGTTGGCGCTTCATCTACTACAGGCTTGGCCTGTCACTGACAATTTTTCTGACCACGGAAACCTTTTAGATATCTGGCTTCCTAGTCAGGAAATCCTTTTCTGTCAACATGCAAAGAGCCAGAACTATAAATATGCCGATACACCTCAAG
The DNA here is from genome assembly GCF_032062135.1 of Pyxicephalus adspersus. Lineage (NCBI taxonomy): Eukaryota > Metazoa > Chordata > Amphibia > Anura > Pyxicephalidae > Pyxicephalus > Pyxicephalus adspersus. The sequence goes on from NC_092871.1 coordinate 10,320,164, forward strand.
CACCTGCTGACCAGCATACATAATAATGTTTATACAGCCAAGCAAACACCAGCCAAGGTATAATAGGAGAAAGCAAAATACAAAACCCTCCTTCACAGAATTACTGAGAATTGTCATTGTGAAAAGGAAGTTATTTACATATCACCACTGTCATAAATCGAAAAACCAACAAGGGATCGGTTCCTCATTCCTGTACAGGCGCAGTTTTATAGCACCAGTACACGGCCTGTATTACCAAGCTGCAGATCTGAAGAGGACCTGTCATCCAGAGATTATAAATGGTGTCATTGCTATGATCATTCTAAAGAATGCTAATTGCCTCAGAATTCTCCCCAGCCCCTTTTAGCTTGGCGCACCACCCGGCACTTTTCAGTAACCACCAGGCTGTTTTTCCGTTGGGTTACAATACAGGGGCTGCCACGCACCCATGGGGAGTATACTGTGTCTGGATGTGACGCTGCTCACTCGACTCAGCAGTCAGTCATACACTGGACACAAGCATGCAGATAGCAGTGTGGCAATTAGCTGAATGCCAGAGCTGCATGAGCCATGTGGTCACTACTTTAGCTACAAACATCAGATGATTCATGCCCGATAAGAACGGTCTAAGGGGAGAATCTGATGTATGTACAGCGGTCGTCCATCAGCACAGATCCATGAACAACCAATGGGGAATGACTGCAGTACACATAAAGGGAGGAGAACACAGCGGGGTGCGCTTGTCCTTTTACCCTCCTCCCCTCTACAGAGAACAGAACGTTTATCTGTTTTGATCCTTTGTCGCTGGGAACATGGTTGTGATACCAAATTATTTGTTACAATACTGAAGCCCTGTGGAAGCTCTGATCAGAGGTATTTGGAGTTTGCATTGATCTAACTTTCCCTTAGAGAAGTGAAGGAAAGCGTAGAATGTATTGCTGATAAGGGGGGACATCAGAGTGACACTGGTACTTTACCCCCATGGACTGATGTGGTTCCTTCTAGTAATGAGCTCAGGATGAAAGGCGGCTCCATGTCAAAGGATTAACTGAAAATCTGAATGGACAAGAATTCCCAAATGTAGAACAAACATTTTTATGTTTTCTACAGAGGAGGGAAAAGTCAGAAGTCCTGCCAGGGTTCTATTGCTGTGTGGAGAGATTCAGCCAGTAAGAACGGTCTGGCTTGAGAATCAGACGTATGTACAGTGGTCGTCCATCAGCACCAAACCATAAACAACCAATGGGGAATGACTGCTGTACATGTCAAAGGAGGAGGGGACCTGGACTCTGGGATGGAGAGTAAGGGTGTGATACTTCCCGTACCTCCTAGATTGTAAGCTCTTCTGTGCAGGGTCCTCTCCTCCTCCTCCTGTGTCACTGTCTGAACGTGTCCGTCATTTGCAACCCCTATTTAATGTACAGCGCTGCATAATATGTTGGTGCTATATTAATAGTGTCTAATAATAAATAATATTAATAATAACGGGTAACCAAGACAGAGGGGAAATCTTGCAATAAAAATCTGTTCTGGTGACAATTATTTAATAGTGCAATTTGCACACTGTTCCCATGGGGGAACCCTCCTATAATTATTATATTCACAGCTCACAGTACTATATCTGGTGGTCGGTAGGAAGAATTCCTCTTACATTGCTGGTCAGTGGGAAGAATGTCACCCCTACAGATAGCCAAAATAATCATTGGGGTCACTTATACTGACCTGAGAGGCACAAACTAATCCTTGCTCAAGGAACTTCTAGTAACTTCTGGATTGAACCTCTGGGTTGAAGTAGTTAGGAAACCTTGCTGTAGATTTTCACAGCGCCATCAAATCTACAAGATTTTATCCACAAATACAATTTATATTTTAACTTTAAGAGACTCACCCCAATCCTCATTGGTGAGCAAGTTGTCTGCACAGAACTTGGTGTCCAGGTCATTCAGCAAGAGGTCCGTAGCCATCATGAGGGTATCCGGTGATCTCTGACCTCTGTCACCTGCAAGAGGAACAAGAAGTATAAGTACAGGTAGCCCCCAAGTTAAGGACATCCAACATACAGACGACTCCTAGTTACAAACGGGGCTTCCCTGCTTCCTCCTGTGCAGGATGGAGGCTTGACAGGGGGGAGGGGCGGTTTGCATGGCTTGCAGAAGAAATCTTTTGCTAAACACAGCTGAGGTTGTGGGTGAGCTTAGGGGCTGAGCTCTTCTGCAGCCTCGTATAACTCTTTAATGACCAACACAAACTCTGCAGTTGTTTCTTTTTGCATATCAAAGCACAGCTTGTTCCAGAAGTTAATGAATGTCTAGGCTGCATAAAGAATTTTTTTTTTACTTTGTGATTAACTCACAGTGAGGATTTTATACAGTAACTGACAGCACGCTGCCTATGTATATGTAATATGTTGAGACAAAAATTGCATTTAATAAATGATGTACCTGTTCCAACTTACAAACAAATTCAACCTAAGAACAAACCTACAGTCCCTATCTCTATGTAACCCGGAGACGCCCTGTGTGAGTATGAGAAGGTTATAAAGGGGATAAAGAATAGGTGGGGGGTTAAAAGATAAAAATGGACATCTGGTGATTGTAATTGGCTGTCTCTAACACATAGAGCTCTGACATTCCCTCGAACATTCCCTGGTGGGGAATGCACTACGGCCATTGAAACACAAAGACAGTGAATGTCAGATTCCCTGTTTTATAACTACGGCCCATAAAGAACGTGGACTGTACACTGTCTGCTCTTGCTTCACAATCGGTGACTAGCAAAGCATTAAAGAGCGGAATAAAGTGTTGAAGTTGTCATCAGGACAGGGGATGAGGGTAAATCGTCCGATGGGGACACACATTCTGGTGTAAGTGGGAATTCCCTTTATTCTGGGAAGATTTCCTCTCGTTTCCTGGACAGGAAGTGAAGTGAAAGCTGCAGACACACATTGACAGAAGTTTTAATTGTTTAACTCACCTAAAGTCACTGTCATGTGACACTCCACTACAAATCTTTTTGGTGGGGTCCTTCCTGAGGTGTCCACATCACCGCCTGTGTGATGCAGACATTTTCCTATTGGCTGTCCAGCGCGGGGTCCTCTCAGTTCGCTGGGAAATCGCTGGGTCACTTCCCACCCTGATGCAGCACTGTCAATGAAAATCATCAGCAATTTTAGGCGAATATATCTTCCTTTATAGGGTGAGGAAAATAATAAAACAAGCTGGATGTGTTGGAGAGAGAGAGAGAGGGGACGTTATAGGGGTGACATGGGAATTACGGATCCCACAAGGCATCACATGACCAAGGAAACTGCCAGACATCACTCAATCTATATGATGATCATGTGATCAGTAGTGATGTCACACCATGGAAGATGATGTCATGAGGGTGTAATAATCATACAATGTCACAGCACTGATGACATCATGAGGATTATCACATAAGATTAATGATGTCATACAACTCATTATAAGTGATCACAGAACACTAATACCAGGCCGGCACTGTAAAGAGATGTCATTAGAGTGAAGGTTACGTGATGACATCAATGACAGTGTGACGTCATTAGAGAAGTGACGTCATAACAGATCTGCTCTATGTCATAATCTGACAAGAACACATGGCAACATTCTAGAAAGGTCCATGGATAAAAGGAGGGATGTCGTCATGACAGCCAGCACTCAGGAGGGATGCAGGCGCTGACCGGGAGAACCGGATCATCCCCCGGTAACACCTGAGCCCGGTGAAGCGTGACGTCACTGCGAGCCACCCGACAGTGGCGTCGCACAATGTAAGAACAAAGCGGAAGGTTGGGTTATGGTGGGGGAGGGGCGGATGTAATCACCGGAGATGAAGAGCCGGGTCCACCGGTGACAGGAAGAGACAGCAGGCTCAATCCTAGGTGGGATAACACTGTGCGACCCTCTCAGCCAATCAGAAACAGTTCCCTCTACACCTCCGCCAATGACAGTTGGAAATACACATCCCGCCCTCTACCTCTACAGTACTTATGTTTAGAGGAGAGGCGCAAGTGAATTCTCCAATGAGAGACATCGCAAACATTGGTTGACAGGAGATTGCACCAATCAACTGTGAGCTAGGAGGTTATCCAATAGTAGACTGAGTAAAACTACTTCCGCATTTGATTGGGCGGTAAAGGACAGTCATCTTTTGAAGGGTAGACCGTAATGCTTTGCGATTGGCGCCTGCGCAGTATTTGTGCAAGGAATTGTGGGAATTGTAGTCTATTCGTTTTCGAAGGCGTTTGTTTTTGTCACGTGACTAGTAGTGTTTGCTCTGACTAGCAAAGCTGGTTTGTTGGTGTTGTTCATAGCAACAGTAAGGCACACATGGCAGTGATGTGTAGCTGGTGGATTTGTTTCCTAAGCTCTTGTAGCATAAACAGCTGCTATTGCTGGGCAGGGTGGGGGCTGTTTGAACCATAGCAGTAAGCACTTACCATGGTACCTCGATGCATTATTATTAAACAGGATTTATATAGCGCCAACATATTACCCAGCTCTGTACAATAAATAAATGCATGACAATATGTATTACCCTGGTTGGTGCTCTGCATGGCATTCTGAAAAGGGCCCCGCTCACCATGTCCGTAGACATGCGGCAGCGTGCATTACAACACACACCATGCTCCTTTGCCGAGCGGGTTAGTGTTAGGCAGCCATTTCAAAGCAATGGGCATGGACAGCATAGGAAGCAAAATATATGGCTGCATATATGGAAACCTGGACGGGGGGGAATTTGGGTAAGCGCTTTCCATTGGAGCAATGCACAAGATAAAGTTCCTGTGACAGCATTGGTGATTGGCCCAGCCCAGTCACATGGGGCAGGGGGAGATTCTTCAGCCATGTGTAAGCCAAACTGCAGCGCAGAGCTCACACAATGCTTTCATTCCTCACTCCCAGTGGCTGAACAAAGTGGGGCAGGAAGGAAATGCCCCCCAGTGCATTCCCTTCTATGTGCAGCTAAAAAAGTATTTATGCAAAATAATATATTTCATTTTTATTAATGTACGGAAGGGCTTGGCCAGTCCCTCTCAACCTTTTTATCGCTGGGGAACCTTTCAGGTCCCTTACCAAAACCATAAGAGGCCATGGAAACACTGCTCTCCCCCCCCCCCCCTTACATTAATAGACAAAATACCATTGTTATAGATTTAAAATAAACAAAAACAGGTGTTGGTATCATTCAGCTGACTATGCCAAATGGCACTGACCATGGCATAAGAGGTCACCAGAGGTTGGACTAAGTCGTCACCCATCAGGTCCAAGTCGAGTCCCAAGTCATTGACACTAAGTCCCAAGTCAACTCTCAAGTCACCAATAATTCTTCCAAGTCAAGTCCCCAGTCAGATCACTTCAAGTCCTTTGCAAGTCGTACTTAGTCTGTTATAATGCCTTCCTCCCCGCATTCCTTGCATTCTAAGTCTATTAAGTTCGGCTTTCACCGCTGACAGCTGAAGGGGACGGGGAGGAAAGCAGTGAGGCTTCTGTAACACCGCCTTCCTCCCCGCCCTGCTGGACAAAACCCCCAAGTTGAGTCGCAAGTTGTTTATTAGGTGACTTCAATCGGACGTCCAAGTCACGAGACTCAAGTTCCAACCTCTGGAGGTCACCATCAAATGGGTGGTCAATCAGCCAAAGCAACCTCTGGAGGGTCCCTGGATAAGAATGGCTGGGTTGGCCCTTAGTCAAGTTTTCATTTCAGTTTTTGTCCCCTAAGAGGAGAGATCCCCCTCATAAGTGGCAAACAGGATGCGTGACATAGGTATCCCGGGAGGTTCTGCGCTCCCACTAAATCTTTATCGCCACAGGAGCCGAGCTGCACCCTTTTCTTTTGAATAAATGTTTTATTTTATTTAGAAGGGTTGTCTACCCTTCTATGTAAAGTATAAATGTTGAGCTTAGGTACACTTTAAGTTCCATTTTCTGACTGCTGTGTTACTCAGCAAGTCACTATGAAACAGATATGAACTGCCAGCAAAAGCACCAAAGGGCTCCAGGTAGGAAGAGAGGAACAAAGTGTGCTAAATAAGCCCTGTGTACTTCAATTAGGTTTTTTGGGGCCTAAATAAGCCCTGTGTACTTCAATTAGGTTTTTTGGGGCCTGGGGGAGGGGGGGGGGGCGCTATGTTTAACTTCCTTAACCTGTAGCTGAAGGGTATCAAAAGGCCTAAAATCTGGCTTAAAATTCCCTTAGAACCAATACCTGAGAAATTAAATTGGATCATGGTTAATTACAAGCTCTTCAGCACACTTAACAAGTTAGACAAATTTGATCTAATTTGGGACCCATGGGTGACACATAACCTAACATAATCCTGCATATTAAAGCCAAGTTCCCAAAAAGAAAACCAAAGCGAAAAATAAGCACAGAAATCAGGGTATCAACTCAAAATATGGCCAAACACAATGGGAGGTTGTTTCACTTTAATATGGAGCAGGGGTAGGCAAACTTTTAAGGCCACTAGGCCATTTCAGGGTGGGCAGTAGTGGACTCTAAGTCCCGCCCTAATGGCTCCCCAACAGCAAAGAGGGGGCTCAGGAGCCGCAGGTTTCTGGCCGGCATTAGGCCGGATCAGCCAGGGGGGGCGTTAGGCCGGAAAAAACTACCGGTTAGGCCGTATCTGGCCTAAAGGCCGGAGTTTGCCGATCCCTGATATAGAGTGTAGTTTGATCTGAACTGATGTCTTGATACACCTTGTATTGTATATGTTTTGCTCCTGATGTCAAAAGATTACACGTCCAATCAGGACGTCATTGTTATAATAATTATTATTACACAGCATTTATATAGCGTCATTATATTACACAGAGCTGTACAAATTTCATGTCCCTCAAAGGGGTTCACACTCTAATGTCCCGACTGAGTCATATGTCTTCAATACAGTCTACTTTTTTGGGGAAGCCAATCACCCTAACTGTATGTTTTTGGAATGTGGAAGGAACCCCACACAAACATGGAGAGAACCTACAAACTCCATGCAGATAGTGTCATGTCCAAGAATCAAACCTCAAACCTAGCGCTGCAGAGGCCAGAGTGCTAACTGCTAACCACTGAGCCACTGTGCTGCCCATAATGTAAGGTGTCTTATTATTTTCAAATGGTAAAAGTCAATAAAAAGATTAAAATACAGAAATGCAAATTGCTTGAAAAAATAAAATGGGTGTCAATGTGTACCAGATGGGAGCAGTAATGAATTTTTAATAATGCTTAATTTCTTACAACACACAGCTTGTTGTGCCATCTTTCAACAAGCACCCCCCTCTGACCCCAACCAGCCTTCCTATGGGACACCACTCACACATACAACACATAAAGATAATAAACACGTATAAATAACACAGTTTATTTGTACACAATATTTACCATGCATCCTGTACACCATTCTGTTTCTCATCCCTGAGGTTTATTTTACAGTTGAATTCCCTGCGCGCACACTCTCATGTCAGCATAAAAGTGCACCGAAGGGCGTCCAGTGGGGCGCTTCGCGCGTTTGCGAACGGTTACTCTAAGTTTTTTTTTGGTCTTTTGCCTCAGTGATGTTACTCATTCTTATAAGTGGTTTAGTCCATGTGCAAGCTAGTTTTATAAGGCAGTGAGATATGTAACATAACACATACAGCAATAACTATATGCAATCTAAAACCCGATTGGTTATTATGAGTTATAGGCTGCTACACTGCCTGCCTGCTTGCTTGACAATGTCCACTTTAAAGGAACATTTTCCCCAGGGCCTTGCTTATTTGCGCCTGCGCAATCTTCTCCTTCTCACGCACGCTCACCAGCTCCCTTTTTGCTTCCTTGTTACCCGGATCCAGTTTCAGCAGCTTGTCCAAATCAGCCCTTGCCCCTTCCCAGTCCGACATGCCCGCCCTGGCTACACCTCTCCGGTATAAGGCTTTGAAGTGGTTGGGATCCAGGTCTAGGATTCGGGTGCACCTCACCTCCGCTTCTCGAAAACGTCTTTTCTTGAGGTCGCAGGCTGCCAGGTTGGATAGAAGTGCCACCTTTTCCTCTTCTGCTTCACCAGGGGTGCACACCAATAGTCTGAGCCCTCGCGTGTATCTCCTTTCAGCCCCTTCAATGTTGCCTCCTCTGAAAGCCCTGCCGCCCTTTTCCCGATCCATAATCGCTCGTTGGATCTTCTCACTTGGCTCGAGTTCCCAGGCTTCTGCACCCTTATCAAAGCTTTTCAACCGCAGGATGAGATGGAATCCTATTTGGCTGTCCACCTGGCAGACTTCCCCTTGAAGCATGGTTTCAAGACATTGGTCAACAAGGCGGTCTTGTGCTGAATCACCTTCTCCAAGTTCCACCTCAATCCAGCTTCCAGCAGAATACCCAGGACCGGACGGTGTGCAGAACTGTGATGGGGGGTCAGGGAGTTGCTCCAAAAATATCTGGCACACTGCACGTTCTTTGGGCTTGTCCAGTCCAATTCCTGGCTCTAGAATGGTCTTTGTGAAGCTTCCATCTGGGCAGCGCCAAACTGTACAGCCTGGGGAGGCCTGAGGACTCTCCATTGCTGGTTAGCGCTCCAAATAAAAACAAGCCAGTTTTTCTGCAGGATAAAAAAAAACATCAAATCATTTTCACCAAAATACATCACCCCATTCTCCTCCTTAACCAAAAACATCTATCTTTAGTCTATTTCCAGACTGGATTGCTGTCTGAGAGATAACAAAATCATGGAAAAACTGATGCCTGTGCAGCTTTTGGCCCGGTTTACAAACGTCTGACACAGATCAGCACCTGATCCAGCCTCTCACCTTAATATGATGTTACAATGTTAGGCTACGTACACACGTGCTATGATTCTCGTCTGATAATCGGCTCAGGGGCGATATCCGACGAGTACAGTGCTCGACGTGCATCGTCCGAATGGCCGTCCCGGCAGATACACCGACAATGGACTACGAACGATTGTAATGAAAATGAAGAGGAGAAAGCCCAGCGGGTGCGTCTCCATCGTTCTCCCCCTCCCCTCTCCATAGAGCAGAATGGTGATGTATGTACAGCACTCGTTCATGCATGCTGCAGTCGTTAGTCGTTGGAAAGGATCATGAAAGATCCTTTCCAACGACAATTATTGCACATGTGTACCCAGCCTTAGTCCATGATTGGCTGGAATACCGTAACTCCCGCAAGTCCAACACTGGCAAGGGACGCCAGGGTTGCCTGAGCTGTGCATGCTGGGTGGTGATCAGGCAGGTAAGAATGCTTAGTGATCACTAGGTGAGAGGGGATTGATGAATTGCTTCCTTAAAGAACAGCAGATAGGTGACACTGATAGGAGCTCAGGAATAGCTTTTTACCCATTAAATACCCCCACAAAATGTTTTTGTATAGGAAAATCTTTACTTGCACAAAGTCATTTATTTTAAATGGTCCTGGTCAGGCTCTGTGCCTTCCACACATGTGCACCGTGACCTTCATTCATTCCATTCATACTCTTATTTTACATACAGTGGACATAAAAGGGGCTATAGCAGGCACAGGACTGTTTAAAAGTAACGGATATGAGGCCTCTACTACGTATGGAAGTCATAAAAGGCAACCTTAATAAAAGAGTGGCTGTGCTTTAATGCTGGCCCCTGCAGATGCTTATACGCACCATCTCTTTGCTGCCCCATTGGCCTGCAGGATCTATGTGAATTCTGCAGAGCTTTCACCGAGTTGAAGATATCCATGTGACAATGCTGAGTGTCCAAACACGCCCCAGGACCATCACAGAAAGGGAGTTGGGCTGCGGACACCAAATCATTGCTGCTCCTAGACAAGTAGTCTGCAAAAATCTGGCATGTACAGCACTGCGTAATATGTTGGCGCTATATAAATACTGTTTATTATTAATAATAATGATAATAATAATAATAATAATACAATGGTCAGTCCTGGCGGATGAATGACTGACAGATCAGCAGCAACCTTTGTTCTATGATGGTGAGCACAGCAGGGTGCTGTAAGATTTCCAATCTGACGGTCTTTGGGCAAATGTATGCGTAGGACAGTAAAGAGAAGGTAAATATGCATCTGTAGGGGCAGGCATTACATTGAACCTGTTACTTTGCCCTGCATCCCAACATCAATTTTTAATATTAAAATTACATCAATTCATCATTTTTGGAATGGACCCTTTAGACAATGATGCAGCTGATACAAGGAGGAAAAACAAAGCAAGCATGCAACTAAAATTACCCAGCATGCATGACCAGTATACAGGAACATGATGCTGTTTGTCTTACAGCAGGGATACAATGCCCAGCCATGCAATCAGAGCCAGCATCACAACATAAGAGCATGCTGGGAACTGTAGTTATCCAGGTGCAAAACCATACATCTACTCAGCATGCTCTGCACATAGACAGATTCATACTTATTAATAGGCACCATGCACTGCTTACTGACTCATGATCCTGCAGCTAGAAGGCTGCCATTACACCATTGCATTCTGGGAATTGTAGTTTCCTAGCAGCTCCCTGTAAGTCTGCAATGCTCAGCATGCCCCAATGCACAATATTGCAGGAGCAGAGAAAAGTAACAGGAAGGGAATGCTAGGAAATGCAGTTTAATGGCAGCAGCTACATCTGCAGGACTACAATGCACAGCAAGTCCACACATTGCAGGAGCAGAGATGGATTAGGGAGGGATTGCAAGGCATGCTGGGTACTGTAGTTCCATGACAGCAGCTCCTGTTGCTGGACTACAGAACTCAGCATGGCAGAGACCAGGGAGGAGGATAACAGCTCTGCTCACCTTCCTGCTGGCTGGGCTGAGACTTCACCAGGAAGTGTAGGCAGATGGGTAGCAGGGAGGTGGAGAAGGAGGGGGAGCCACATTTCCCATCATACATTGCGGCCCCTCCTACCTGCACTGCAGCCTTGTGTAATCAGCAGTAGCTGGGTGTAGTGACTGTAGTTCCAAAGGATCTGATCTGTACCCAGGAGGTGACTGGTGCCAGGATAAGCAGACAGCATGGTATGATTGATCATTAATGGTAAGTGGCACCAGGGTGCATGGGAGGGAAATGGGCACAGTGCTGCCAGTAATAACCCCTTCAGCTTCTCTATACCCCCTATAGGTCACAGCAACTTCTATATCTCCAGTAATGGGAGGAATTACTGTTTCTTATTCTTATACTGAATGTGTTACATTGTTTCTTGTTTGGGGGACAATCACATTATTTGTCCAGCCTCTATGCATCAATTTCCCATTTTCCTGCACACCAATGATGACTTAGCATTTCTGCTGGTGGAACTCCTTGTAGTGACAACAGCAAACTAAATACAATATATCACAGCAACTATCAGACACTGGGGTGACAACAGATCACCAGGCCTTTGTGTTATTCATCTGCTAGCTAGTTGTAGGAAGAGACACAAACAGCTCTCTCTATATATAAATTATGTGTATTATTAATAATAAATTGTGAGAATCTTCTTTATGCTCTGTTAACTTCTATAGGACCACAGTGTTCTCCCCAGAATTTTTTTTTAAGCTGGGTGGGAAAAAGCTTCAGCCAGGTGGCAGTCCCTGTATTGGGACCAAACTTTCACTTGAAAAGTGACCCGGCCAAAAAAGCCAGGGCCAAAACTGATGTGGCCAGTCCTATTTTTTATACGCAGGTTGTAAGTACACAGCACAGGGCCACGGCCACCAGATTGGCCAGAATGAAATAATGAAAGTCGGGCAAAAATAATGAATGCATTTATCTATTAAGCTGACCTCCAGACACAGTGGACCCGATTTATTAATGCTCTCCAAGACTGGAGAAGATAATCTATCATTGGAAAAGCTGGGTGATCCTGCAGACCTGGATTTCCTAAAGTCATTTGCTATTAGCTGGCAAAAAGTTTTCAATCCTCCCCTCCTCTTAGATTGTAAGCTCTTCAGGACAGGGTCCTCTCTTCCTCCTGTGTCACTGTCTGTCATTTGCAAACCCTATTTAATGTACAGTGCTACGTAATATGTTGCTATATAAACCCTGTTTATTAATAATAATAATAATAATAATCTTCTCTAGAGCTTTGATAAATCAGGCCCAGTGTCTTTATTTAAATATTCTCACAAAGTAGTCACAAAGGATAAAAATCTGCTTTTTGTGTACCAAATGTTTTTGCAAACTCAGATATTATTGTTTAAAAGTGGCAGTGACATAAAGGACCTGATTTAATAAAGCTCTCCAAGGCTGGAGAAAATATTCTTTCATCAGTGAAGCTGGGTGAGCCAGGAAACCTGGAATGGATTGCTTAAATGCCATTAGCTGTTTGTTAGAAAGTGTTTTCAATCCTGGACCAGATCCATTCCAGGTCTGCTGGCTCACCCAGCTTCACTGCTGAAAGTGTATCCTTCTCCAGCCTTGGAGAGCTTTAATAAATCAAACCCGATGATTGTGCTGTAAATGGGCAGTGTGCAGAGGACAGAGTTGTGGGGGATTTAGCAGATCATCCACTACAAGCTGCCTGCAGAATACTACAGAAAGGGGTGGAGACAAGACCAGTCACCCTGCACAAGGAGAGGGAGCAGCAGTGACCGGTCTTGTTACTGGAAGTTCCTGCATGCTTTAATTGATTAATGAAATGACCGACTAATGTAGTATCAAGTAAGAAAATATTTCTCTGTTTTAAACTTTACCTTTTTTTTTTATTCATATTCTCCTTCTTTTCAGCGTGCCGTTATGTGGCACAGAAAATAGGTAACTCCATACGTGACAGGGGCGAGGAGGCAAATGGCGCAGCCAGTGAATCCGCAAGGCCATCATGTGTTCTGCGCCAAGGTAGGTCATGACAAATATAACTGCTTTTAAATAAAAATTTGGGAAAATCCAAACCCATACACACTCACCTTTGTCTAACCTATTCAGAAATTCACAAATACAGAGAATGGATGGAATTTGGCAAGTTCTTCAAGTTTCTGTTGCACAACTCTTGCATAAAAAGGCGCTGTCAGCTTCCTCGATGACTGGGGAAATTTTGTTTGGTATGAAGTAAGGATGGGTTAGAACCGGAGTCAGGTTGTCATTACTGATGTATTCCTAGTAGAGAGAGTATTATTATTAAAAAATAGGATTTCCTTCCTTTTAGGACTTTTGATGATCTTTTCATTCTTCCTTCCTGTTCTAGTGACACCAGCAACTACCTTATATTGCATTGGTGTCACAGGGACAGAAAGCTGGGGAGATCCTCATTACTTGGCCCTGAAGGGAAAATGAACTCTTACACACTCTAGAAAATAAATTTTACCCAAAACTAATAAACATTTTTGCTTAAACTGAGGCATGAATGTATTCAGTAAGCATCTACAGCTATTTAGGAGACATGACAACTTAGCTACGGATAGAATGTCCATGCAGTTTATCTGCAAACTGGGTATAAAGAGAACCTGTCTCTAGGTCTGCTATTCATTCTAATAAAAATCTAAGACTATATCTGCATTTCTCAGGGAAAGCAGACACAGCAGCTATTACTATATTTGGTTATTATAATGATTGCAGAATCAGAAGCAAATTAGCAGAGGCTTGTGATTGATTCCTGACATGTCTAATGGCAGTTTAATTGTATTTGTTAATCTAAAATACAAAGGGGCCAGGAATAAAAGTGTTCCAATGTGCTGTTTGCACTCTTGCAGGAAGTGCAACTGATGTTTGATATCCCTGGAGCTCCTGCCTTTAGCCCAGCTGGTTTAACATACCAGCTTCTTCTATATATAGGGTAGCATGTATCCCCCTCCTGTCAATGCTCAAATCTAGTGACCTTAGCATGTTATGGGGTAGGTGGAAATCCCAACATTCCTGCCAGGCTCAGACACCCACGCCTAGTTACGTAAAGTGTTTATTTTAATGATTTCCAGTCTCTTCCTGGAAATTAAGGAAAATAATCCATCAACCCTTTTCTGTTTTATTGGAAGCTAAAAAATGCATTGCATAATCTTTTTATAAAGACAAGAATAAACTTTATAAAGACAAGCATAAACTTTTTATGAAGACCAGAATTGTGAGACTTCTTTTTATTTTTCATGTACTGAGCTGTAATTTCTTTCTCAGCCCCTAGGGGTCAGTGCAGGCCATGTGTTATCTCTGTCACATTCCATAACATAGCAGTGATTACATTGATAGTTGGCTTCACCCTTTCTCTGAAGGATAACTATACTTTTAAATACAGTGCAACTTTCATAATTTCCCCCCTGATAAATTCCCTGACCTAAACAACCAACTTCCCCCTGAACAGATGTATACTTACTGAGATCTGATTGCCAGTGGTTTACATCCAGCGCTGCAATAGACGCGTCTGCACTGTTACAGTCTCATCGAAGTTTATGGGCAGGAGTCTGCAGGAATACATTAACGGGAAACCCATCCCCATTTTTCACACTAAGACAATAACAGTTTCTGAACAAGCAAGTAAAACACTATAAAACAAGTTACTGACCTTCAGCTATATCCATTGGGGAGCAATTTGTCTTCACAGTTCATCAGAGGTATTTTACTTTTTTTTTTACTATTACTTGCCCCAGAATCTTATCAGCCTACTATAAACACACAGCAGGTGTTTCTAAGTTGCCAGAAACTGCTCAAAAGCCACATTTTAAAGTATTTTGTGAAAGGTTCTTTGAGAATTAATCTCTTCACATTACAAGCAGCTAGAGCAGCCAGTGATGGCTAAAAAAATTGATATTAATAATAGTTTAATGTCCAGGTGCAAAGATTGATGCTAGATAACGGGAACACTCATTTGGAAAACTAATGCCGTCACAGAAACATTTCCAAATACTATCTTCAAGTTTTCTAAAACTTCGTATTGTTTTCCCATTGCTGAAATGAGCAGAACTTTCAAGAGGCAATTTTCAGCATGTCAGTCTGCTCTGACACCCCAGCAATAATTTATGCTTTTTTTAATTACCTTTCCCTGAAGTCCCTTATTGATGCAGAGAGGCAAAGTAAATGCAGGCCTAGTAGGTGGACCCAATGACACTCTGCATTAACACTATTGGCCTGATTTAATAAAGTTCTCTAAGTCTGAAAAAGATAGACTACCATGGGAGAACCTGGGTGATCCAACAAACATGGAATTAATCTCTTCAAAATCATTTGCTATTCGTGGGCAAATATTTTTAATCCTGGACCAAATCCATTCCAGGTTTCCTGGATTCCCTATGTTCTCCCATGATGGTATATCTTTCCTAGAGAGCTGTAATAAATCAATCCCTATGTTCTTCTGCAGCGGGTGAAGCATTCAACTAAAAGAATGGAAAATCTTGTGGCAAAACAAGAGCATTATTATTATTAAACAGCGCAAACATTTTACGCAGAGCTATATATTAAATAGTGGTTGCAAATGAAAGACAGATACAAACAGAAGGAGAGGACCCTACCCCGAAGAGTTTACAATCTAGAAGAACATGTGCTTAAAGGTGAGTATTGCAGCCAGAGCTCTCTTTATTTTTTTTTTGCAACAGCAGAAACAGATATATAAAACAATAACCCCTTACTGGAGTACTTCGGCCAGGAGAGAAATATCTAGGCTGCCATAAATGGGATGGGGGAGTTTGATGAATGTGAACGATGGGTAAAATCTGTTCTGTGATCGCTCTGAGGAGATGGTTATATGCAAGAGCTACAGCTGTGCTATACAACAAGAGGACAGCCTTGTGCACAGAAAGTGCTGCTTATTAACAGAAATAGTCCCCAGATGGCTTCACATTTTCTTGGCTGCCTTAGAGAAACATTTGCTTCACCCATTCTAGCAACAGATCATTAGAAGAGGTACGTCAATTTCCTCTTTGGTGTTTGTAAAATGGATTTGCTGCCATTCTGTATCATAGAAGCACTGTGGGACTAAGCTGGTTATTGAACCTGATAACATGGCTACAAAACAAGTTTGATTGGTTAACTCACCAGCAACAAGATTGCAGCAATAATACCCATCCATTGTCCCTCCATGTGTTGCTCCTTCGCCGGCCAGAGTGATGGGTAGCTCCTTCGTCATATGAAACGCTGCAAGATTTCAATCCACAGCAAATTATCACTTACCTGGCCAGCCACTAAGCCACCATAAAAGTAGGTATTTACCCTGTTTAGCACTACTTAGTGGAACGTGGCCCTTATAAGGTATTCTACCTTAAAGTGACTTTTTATAAGCAGGTGGACTTTGATGGTCATATTTGGCTTCCTATATGGTTTGAACAGTTTTTGGAAAGTGCTGTTTCTGACTGTTCTGATTTTCTATTTTAACATATTTCAAGCTACCAACTCAATACAAATATTGTAATTTGCATACTTGTGTTGCGTTAATAGCTTGGGAAATGTTAAATTAGAAATTCAGGTAACGGACCTTACTATCTGACCTCATTTGTTTGGATGCCCATTGTGGGTCAGAGGCTCGAGGTGGTGAAGCCATGGACAGCCAGTTTTTCCTACACAAGTCAGCAGTGGTGGTTTCCAAGTTTCCTTCAGTGCAAGTTTTTGATTTTATGCTGTTGTGAGAACTAAGAGATGTAATGTTGTGTACATACCCTGACTTCCATAATAACTGTAGAAAAGCTTGTAGTGCATGAATTACAGGAAGTTATTATTATAGGAAGTTGCAGTTAAATCCCTGCATGTAGGAACAGCCTGACCCGGGTGGGCAGGAGGTATAGTGCTGGGATTGAAGTCAAAGAGCCATCTGTATTCCAAAGAGATGCTGAAACGGAGCCCAGCACACTATTGGCCTGATTTAATAAAGTTCTCTAAGTCTGAAAAAGATAGACTACCATGGGAGAACCTGGGTGATCCAACAAACATGGAATTAATCTCTTCAAAATCATTTGCTATTCGTGGGCAAATATTTTTAATCCTGGACCAAATCCATTCCAGGTTTCCTGGATTCCCTATGTTCTCCCATGATGGTATATCTTTCCTAGAGAGCTGTAATAAATCAATCCCTATGTTCTTCTGCAGCGGGTGAAGCATTCAACTAAAAGAATGGAAAATCTTGTGGCAAAACAAGAGCATTATTATTATTAAACAGCGCAAACATTTTACGCAGAGCTATATATTAAATAGTGGTTGCAAATGAAAGACAGATACAAACAGAAGGAGAGGACCCTACCCCGAAGAGTTTACAATCTAGAAGAGCATGTGCTTGAAGGTGAGTATTGCAGCCAGAGCTCTCTTTATTTTTTTTTTGCAACAGCAGAAACAGATATATAAAACAATAACCCCTTACTGGAGTACTTCGGCCAGGAGAGAAATATCTAGGCTGCCATAAATGGGATGGGGGAGTTTGATGAATGTGAACGATGGGTAAAATCTGTTCTGTGATCGCTCTGAGGAGATGGTTATATGCAAGAGCTACAGCTGTGCTATACAACAAGAGGACAGCCTTGTGCACAGAAAGTGCTGCTTATTAACAGAAATAGTCCCCAGATGGCTTCACATTTTCTTGGCTGCCTTAGAGAAACATTTGCTTCACCCATTCTAGCAACAGATCATTAGAAGAGGTACGTCAATTTCCTCTTTGGTGTTTGTAAAAATGGATTTGCTGCCATTCTGTATCATAGAAGCACTGTGGGACTAAGCTGGTTATTGAACCTGATAACATGGCTACAAAACAAGTTTGATTGGTTAACTCACCAGCAACAAGATTGCAGCAATAATACCCATCCATTGTCCCTCCATGTGTTGCTCCTTCGCCGGCCAGAGTGATGGGTAGCTCCTTCGTCATATGAAACGCTGCAAGATTTCAATCCACAGCAACTTAACAACTTATCACTTACCTGGCCGGCCACTAAGCCACCATGAAAGTAGGTATTTACCCTGTTTAGCACTACTTAGTGGAACGTGGCCCTTATAAGGTATTCTACCTTAAAGTGACTTTTTATAAGCAGGTGGACTTTGATGGTCATATTTGGCTTCCTATATGGTTTGAACAGTTTTTGGAAAGTGCTGTTTCTGACTGTTCTGATTTTCTATTTTAACATATTTCAAGCTACCAACTCAATACAATTATTGTAATTTGCATACTTGTGTTGCGTTAATAGCTTGGGAAATGTTAAATTACAAATTCAGGTAACGGACCTTACTATCTGACCTCATTTGTTTGGATGCCCATTGTAGGTCAGGGGCTCGAGGTGGTGAAGCCATGGACAGCCAGTTTTTCCTACACAAGTCAGCAGTGGTGGTTTCCAAGTTTCCTTCAGTGCAAGTTTTTGATTTTATGCTGTTGTGAGAACTAAGAGATGTAATGTTGTGTACATACCCTGACTTCCATAATAACTGTAGAAAAGCTTGTAGTGCATGAATTACAGGAAGTTATTATTATAGGAAGTTGCAGTTAAATCCCTGCATGTAGGAACAGCCTGACCCGGGTGGGCAGGAGGTATAGTGCTGGGATTGAAGTCAAAGAGCCATCTGTATTCCAAAGAGATGCTGAAACGGAGCCCAGCAGGTGACTTCACAGAACTGTTTTTAGGACAGGCTGATTGATTAGACCAATGTATGTTGGCCAAAGTGATGAAATGCTATTGTGTGATACTCCCACACATTATGTAATGGAGGGTGGAATAACCCTTTAGTGTTTGTAGATAAACCCAGCAAGCATAACTACCTTATAGGCCAAAGTAAAATGGTCTCTTGTTGAAGATGTATTGGCTAGTTAATTATCAAGCTGTTTGGTCGATTGGCATGCTGGATATGCTTTAGTAAGTATTACCGTAAGTAGTGAAAATTAACAGACCCAACTGCAGTGCCCAGTAATGGGACCGTTGGTATGCTGGATGAGCATGCTGGATAATCTCTGGTATTTTGTGTAAAATAACAGACCCAACTGCAGTGCCCAGTAATGGGACCATGGGCATGCTGGATATTCTCTGGTATGAGGTGTAAAACAAACAGACTCAACTGCAGTGCCCAAAAATGGGACCATTAGCATGCAGAGGATCCTGAGTTACTGATGTCTAGATCTTGATCATAATAATCTATTTACTAGTCTGATAGTCAGTCCTTGAAATCTAATGGTTGGGACCACAAGTGTTTGTCATGTGACCAAGCCTGGGCTTTATTACAGGACACGGCTTTATTATTATTGTTTTGGTATACAATTCATACTAAATCTGCACTGCATTTGAGTAAGATGATTGTAGCCATTGTCTACTTGTAAAAACACAGCTGAGTATTAAAACTTTAATTATATTTCTTCTTCATCTTCCCCCTTCTTGATTAGAGGAGTATATCTTGGATGTGTGAGAAGAGAATTGGCTTCTCTTGAAATTTTAGTACAAATATAAAGTCATCATGTATAGTACATCACCAATGTATTGCATTTATTATTTATTCACTCAGCAGATAAAAAGCTAACCCTTACAATATTCTATTTTTACTCTAGGGAAGAAGAAAGATGGAGCAATAAAATCAAACCCACCTACACTTTCCACCCCGCTGACCTCAAACAACTCGGGAGAATTCTCCAGTTCCCCTACCTCCACGTCACGTGACCCGGAACGTTATTAATATCGCCCATAAAAATGGTGACCATGAAGATACAGACGTTGTGATCGTCTTGTTCTTCCAGTCCGGGAAAGCTCAGCAGAAGAATGATCTTCGTTCCAGAAGCCTCCAAACATGGGGGATGGAAGGGGGTGAGAAAATGCCACTGCTGTGTTTATGAATAAAGACAAAACATAATACATGATTTCTGTGTAGAGTGTGTTATATGTTGGTTATTTAATGAAAAAGACACTGATGCAAGGGGTAAAATTCATAAAAAAGAATAGAATAGAAATACTTGAAATAGAATGATAAAATTCAGGTAAGCCTGAGCTGATGCCACAAAATTAAAAGCGGCAAGAAACTAAGCACTGAAAACTTACATTTACATTAGATCAGTGTTTCTCAACCAGGGTTCCTCCAGAGGTTGCTAGAGGTTCCTTGAGCAATGGCAGTTTGTTCCTCTCCGGCCAGTTTAAGTAACACCAATGATCTTTTTGGCTATCTATAAGGGTGACATTCTTCCCACTGGCTAGCAATGTAAGAGTTTTGCAAATTGGTAATACCAATCTCTTATCCCAGACAAATATAAATAGCTGCCACCCAAATAATTGAGTGGAACGCAATATTTGATAAGAAGAAAAAAAAGGTTGGGGTTTCTTTTGGCAGTAAGTGGCTATATTGTTGTTAGAAAGATTAAATCTAGCAATAAACAATCAGTGATTAAAATATACAATTGTCAAAGAATGGTCAACCCCCATTAACATTTCATGGGGTAGTAGACCAATCAACTATACAAGTAAAATCTCTAGTTGTTAAACAGATAATAGTCAGGTTAATGCACTAAGGCCCGACACGATTTGCCATGCGGCTTCCTCAGGGGATTTGTATCTTGGTATTCGTACCGACAAGACCAATTCCCTAGCAGCTACTCTCCAATTCTAACCACCATTCTTGAACACTTGTCCATATCACGATGTAAAGTGTATGGTCATTAAATAACGTCCTCAACAAATCCCCTGAGGAAACTGCATTGGAGCAAAGGACGTTAATTTGACTGCCATGTTTAACAACTAGGGATTTAACATGAATAGTTGACTGGTCTACTACTCTATGAAACTTTAATGGGGTTGACCATTCTTTGTCAATTTCATATTTCAACTGATTGTTGTTATATTTAACCTTTCTAACAACAGAGGAATTCTTCCCACTGACCACCACACTAATGTACTGTGAGCTGTGGATACAGTAATTATAGTAAGGGTTTCCGGAAGACATGAAAGTTATTTCAAGGGTTCCACCATATTAAAAAGGTTTAGAAAGATATGCATTAGATAAATCCCAACTTCTGTTGTGTTTTAAAAATCCTATTTCCTTTCTTGAAAGGAAAATTGAGTTAAGTTAAATACATAAGCTTACCAAATACCAAAGATGCTGACAAGTTATCTAGGACTTACATTCACTTAACTCCGACCTCTAGCCTTCTCTTCAGTCTTGCACACTTGTACTGGAAATCGCTTACTCTGATTTTACTGCACAATGCAAACTTTCCACAATGTGCATTAGAAGCTGCAGCAGCAAGTCGGTGCCTGTCTCATTTCTTGGCTGGAGGACGTCTAGCATTATCCAGTCCTTTTCTCTCCATTCAGGGTTTCCATGGTACACCCCTTGGAAAAATTGAATATTAACTCTTTGAATCATGCAGGTTCAGCCCCACGTGTGGGTATTACACAGCATGCAAATGGAGAGTAAAGTATCACAGTTCTTATCCAATAAAGCATGGGTTTACAGTAAAGGGAGTTATTAAATAAAGATCAAGTAAGATATATATATATATATATATCTTTGGCAAAGTTTTTTTTAATTAACAGAAAACCCATGAAAATCATTCCAAAATACAACAAGCTGCTAATTCTATTAGCTAAAAGTCCACGTAAGGATAAAGTGAGCCCGACTCGTTAAAATAGAAGATAGTCTTTTTTTCCTGGCAGGTTTTGCAAAAGTGCTATTTCAGGGGAAGAGGATAAAACTAAATCTCAAAGTGATTCACTTGCAGAATAAGCTTTCATTGCATGGTAACAGTCCAAAATGTAGCCAATGTGAGATATTCAATAGACCAAATGAGGGTTCATATGGTATACACGGTCCTAAAAAGGAATAATCAGGATCAATGTATTGTCCCAGAATAGAATAAAGTTCTCTCCAACCGAAAAATCGGGGCAAAACAGCAGCAAGGATGAAAGGATGAAAATTGTCAAGTTAAGCTTCATCGGTAAGCTAATACTGAGGCTGGGTGCTGTGATGATTTCAAGAAGCTACGTACAGCACCCTGCTAGCCCCTCCCACTATCCATCTTGTAATCTGCCTGCATTGTGAAGGAAGCACAGAAGCCCATTGATGGCGACACTGCATCTAAAACAATGTTATGTGATGAAAAAAGAAAAATTTTACTCCATTGATAAAGAAGTAACCAGGGAATAAAATGAAGAATAAATACAAAATTGGTTAAAAATCCCCATAGTTCTCTTTGCATCTTATACTACAAAGTGATTTTTCATTTCATTTCATTTGACATTTTCATCTTCAGGAATGCCTAAATCAGTGTATTTGTCAGTTGATAACTGTTGTCTTTGCTCAGGGAAGCGCGCGCTCTCTTCATTCCCACATCAAGCCAATGCATATGAACAAGAAGAGACACAAAGCGCTGTTTTGGGGAAAATCATTTTGCAAACAATCTATGTGACGTCTCTTTTAAAGGCATGAGCACCCCATAAACGTTCCTTTTACCCCTCTACGGAAATAATTTTACTCCCAAATTTATTCTGGGGTAGACGTATGCAACCCCCTAAATGCTTTTAATAAATGAATGGCGGTAGTTTTCATTTCAGGCGACTCCTCCTGTTTTCTCCCAGCCATGAAATGGTTAAAAATGATGGGTAATTTTCTTGTCCTCTCTGCTAAATTGAGCTCCACACTGACAGTGAGTCTATAGAGTCTGTATGTTCCTGAAAATACAACTTTCAGCTAGCAGGAAAAAGAGTTGTCGCCATGGTAACCGCGCAATTGGTCCTATAGAGAGGGGTGGGATGTTATGACAAGCAACGTTACAATGTATCTGCGTGAACCTTTATTAACAAGGCAGAGCAAAGGGGGATTATGTGTGGTAACCCATGGCAACCCATTAGAATTTATCTTCTGTCAAGAGGAATGATGGAAATAAAAGAAGGTTGATTGGTTTCTGTGAAGTTCTGAAAATAGCGTAATGTAATGAATAAGCTCTGTGATGTGGATGTTAGATCAAGGTCTGGAGGATTGGAAGTGTAGTACCGGGGAAAAGATTGATGCCAATGGCTCAGATGGTGAATGGTGGTCTTTATGATTGGCAATATGCGCTCATCAGAATAACAAAACCGACTGTAGGTCCCCCTCGTGCCACCAAAGCAGCCATGACCCGACTCAGCATGAACTCCAAAAGACCTCCAATGGTGCCCTGTTATTTCTGACACCAAGTAATAGGAGATCCTTTAAACCAGACCGATCATCAAATTTTGAACATTATACAAATTTTTTTTATATCATGGAAAAAATGTGTTTTGATTTAAATACTTTTGTTTCTTTTTTGGGGAGGTCCCCTCCTCATCTGTCATTACTGCCATGTAGACAAGGCTGTAGGCCAACCAGTGGCCTGCAGAGAAAATGTTGGTGGTTCGTGGCTCTAGCCAGTGCGCCCCCCAGTGGAGTCAGGAGAAGGACCCTGCTGGGGGGTCGCACCGGCCAAAGCCGCGGAGTATGTCCCCAACTCCCCCCCCCCCCACTCCCCCATCGCAGGTCACTATGATGTCACTATGGGGGAAGTTTCTTCCCCTTTGAGTGACACACGGCTTCCTGTGCATGTGTGGCCCGGATTCCGTGCATTTATTGGTCCATAGGTCCGAAAAGGTTGGCGACCACTGATCTAGACTGAAAGGTAAACCCGAAGCCTCCTGGGATACTTGCGTCACATATGCCAGGAGACTGTGGGCTGCTCCTTCTGCGTATGCTCGAGATTGGGCACGCTTCATCAGTGGGTTTTCCTCTAATGTATGTGCTTGTGTAGTGGGATTGGCCCGTTTTTTTACATTTGGAGGACCCACGGCACCTGATCCTGCACAGTGTGAGTTCAGATGACATGAGGAAGCGCCCCGATTCCTGGAGCTGCAATAAAGCAGCAGAGCTGTCTGCTGATTGGACGTGGAGGGAGCAGCAGTAATAGGTCATCCTTCTGCTTTCCTTTCCTGTAAGCATGTCCATTGTGTTAGACTAACAACAGAGATTGTCTCATTGTACTGATCCCAGTTTATCTAATTCATCAAAAGTGTCCCTTGTCACCTGGACACAAATTGATGGGAAAATTTTAATATTATCATTGTCACCAGAGCAGAAACATGGTGGGGGGGAAACTTACAAAGGGGACCCTGTTACAATGATATATCAGGGGTTTTCCCTTTTCATTTGGGATTTTTCTTTTTACTCCCTGATGTGTCTATAAGGCAGGAAGTGGGGGGATATCTTCTCATCAGTCAACAGTCTGCTGCAGACAGGAGCAAGCATTTCCTCAGTCTCCTGTTCATCTCTACAGCAGGGACAGTCAGACACTGATATTCTGGTTCCCAGCTTTGTTTTTCATCTAAAAGTGCCTAATATGGCCCTGCCAATCGCATGGGCAAGGCCCTCTCCTCTTCCTGTGTCACTGTCTCTCATTTGCAACTCCTCTTTAATGTACAGCGCTGCGTAATATGTTGGTGCTATATAAATCCTGTTTATTAATAATAATTTATAAATATTATTGCCACTTGCCAGATTGTGTCACCTCTGAGCTGACAGTCTAGGAAGTAAATGCAAACCCCGGGTGACGCCTGAACAAACATGGTGCTGTCCAAGGGATAAGGAGATGATGGCATTGTCAGGGGGGATCTTTGTAAGGGACAGAAGATATGTGGACATGGTGCTTAACAATTGTGTACTTAACATGACCGCCATCTTTAGATGCAAACAGTACAGGGTGATACAGGACAATACCAGCAACCATCACCTAAAACCCAGATCGTTCTGTTCTTAAAAATGTGTCTGGTTGCCATGGGTAACCTTCACGCTTCTTCAAGATGTGTTTTTTGCATCCCCGAGTTCCACTATGCCCGGTTGCTATGGAGACACAGCGATGGTTAATAAAGCAGGCCGCACGATCATAAATCACAGCTTAGCATATTTGAATGTAATATAGGGGATGTGTTGGGGCGGTGCGGGGCCTTTCAACAACATAATGGAGGTAAGTGTCACAGCTGCGCTGACATTGTGGCTGTTCGGTGTTGTCGGCCCTTCGGGCAGATGGAGGGGTAATCAATGTGTCTGTGTGAATGAGAGCCGTTCCCTCACAATCTGCCCGGACTCCTTTCATTGTACAGCAATATGCCTTGTGTGGGAGTGGAGCAGCAGGCAGCCTCTCTCGGCGCTGCATGAGGTGCTGTCAAATGTTCCTAATTCCCTTTAGTTCTGAGAAGTAAAAGAATGCCACAGCTGGGGCACCTGTCCGAACGCCGCCATTTTATAAGGAGCGGTGTTCAGCTGACTATCTGTGAGTGCATCGAACTACAAGGCCCTAAGAAGGCTCTGCTAGGCCGCAAACACAAGACTGTGGCGGCCATATTGGTTGGCAATGAACCTCTCTTCACCTATAAACAAAGCCACCATGTGGTTGTAATCCATTCTGGAACCATCGCCATGTGCCTTAGTATTTAAAGAGCGCTGACAGATTATGTACAAAGTCTATAGTCAAGTCACAAAGGGATCACAATGTCCCTACCAGTGGTGGACATGGCCAACAGTCGGCCCCTTGCTGAGCTGACTTAGCCCTGAGGAGGATCCGGGACTCTCACACTTTGCACCTCCCCATGTCCGTCCCCCGTTCCTACCATTTAAAGTGCAACTAAATCCACGTGGCTTACCTGTCCTCATTCCAGCACAGGGCACTGCCATCTTCCTCCTTTGCCAGGGGAGTGTAGGGAGGTACAAATCCTGCATATGAGGTCTCATTTTTAGTTTTCTACTAGCAATAATGAGGTATTTAGGGTACAGCTGTCCCTTAAAGCGGAAATAAACCTGTGCTACTCAACTATATTTGTTCCATCACAGTGCGGCACCATTTTTATTTTTTCTTACAATAGACGATCTTCAGCCGTTGTGATTGGCCATGCCAGGGTGACGTAACTGCTGCACAAGCGCTCAGGAGTTCATCCATACCCGGCACATGCAAGTTGGGATTGCTGGGTTTCAATGGCAACCATAGCTGGTGCTGCACATGCTTTGATGCCTGAAACCCGGAGCGATCAGGTAGGTGAGACACGTTTTTGCAGAAGGGGCATCAGCTGTCAGAGGTTGGAAGTCGAGTTGCACAACTTGGACTCAAGTTTGACTTAAGTCACGACTTGTGATTTGACTTGGAGGTTTTGCCCAGTGACTTGCAACTTGACTTGCGACTTGACTTTCGGCTTTCTCCTCTGACAGCTCAAGGGGACGGGGAGGAGGGTGGTGTTACAGAAGCCTCACTGCCTTCCTTCCTTACCCCCTCAGCTGTCAGAGGAGAAAGCCATGGACTTAAAATGCGACCCTGTGCTCAAAAACAGCATCAGAACTCTGTTTCAATATGGGGACAAATGGGGATAAATTAGGTGACTTGATTTTGGACTCGACTTGGGACTTGACTTGGACTTTATGGGTGATGACTTAGTCCAACCTCTATCAGCTGTCCCTTTCTGCAATATTGGCCTGCCTGATCATGCCAACTTAAAAGTGAAACTTTAGTTCAACTTTAAGACCCAACATAGTGAGAAGCCATTTTTTGTGGGAGGATATATGTTTTTGGGGTATGGGAGGAAACTGGAGTGCCTTGAGAAAACCAAGATGAACATGGTAGAACACATACAAACTCCATGCAGTGTTGGGCCCCTCAGGGCTACCTACCCTCGTAGAATCTCCATTTTAAGACCTTTAGGACATATTGAGTTTTAGGACATCGGTCAGCTTTATACTGCTTCCTGTGACTCTGCTGGAGAGATTTTTGTGACTCACTAGGAGGAAAAAAAATCCATGTCTGATTTACTGAAAGAAATAAAAAAACAAAAAGAGGTTTGGAACCCTCCTCAGGCTATAAATACAAAGTTTCCTCAGCACATTTCCCCTATAATATATTAGCTTAGGGTACTTTGTATTTATAGCCTTATTTAAGCCGTATTTAAGGAGCCTTATTTAAGGAGCTTTGTAGGTGGCCATTGCTGGTTTCCATAAAAGATGCCTGGCTCTGTTCCTGTTGGGGTACAGGTGCTCTACCCCAATGTTCTGTGTATCTAACCAGGAACAAGCATGCTGAAATTAAAGTCAGAATCTGGTTGGCATACAGTCTCCATGTAAGTGATTTCAGAATGAAATTATTAAATCAGCATAATACCCAGGCAATATGCATTTTTAGATCATAGCTTCATTGTTTTTTCCAATACGATTCCATTTATTCCATACATGTCACATTTTGACCAACATTAACAATTTGTCAGTCCTCAAAAGCAAATTACTTATAAACCTTTAGAGTGTTGTAACATGGTATTCGTACGTATTTTACAGATCCAACTGACCTTGATTTGTTTGTTTTTTTCACACTTGAAGTTGTCTATAAAAGGTTTGTATATTTATAAATATTGCTTCTTTCTATCTTTGATATTGAAATATATTGAAACCATGTTTATACACCTGCCGAGCGATAATTCATGCACAATAAGGTGCTGCTTTAAAATGCCTTGTGCAGCAAAAACTTCATCCAAACCTTGTCAAGGGTACCTAACAGATGGCAGTGATGGCAATGTATTGCATGTGTTGCAGCATACTGTATTGCTGGTGAATTGCCTTACCACAATGAGTGCCATTAAAACAGCACAATGCCACCATAGCATATGCCTTGTTGGTGTTTTGATGTATTATTACTTCTGTTTCTTTAATGTTAGGCTGAATTCACGCTGTTTTTTTTGTAATGGGCGTTAAAATAATTTCACAGAGCCCCAATTGAAATAAATTTTGGTTTTTATTATAGATAATGCAGCTAAATTACCATTCCAAATGCTAATGAATAAATACCCACAATGCACCCCTTCAATCGATAAATAAATAAGTCGTCAGTAATATTAAAGAATATTCATCAGAACCATAAACATCTTGTTTAATCACAGAAATAAACCGACCCACCCCTATAACACTGTTCAGAAATATAGCAGCTGTCTCTTTATTACACACTCAGACGTCAGCCGGCTTTCTTGCTCTCACTCGATCTTCCTCTTGGTTGGGCTCCGGCAGCAGGGAATGCTGGGAGTAGTAGTACAGACTGACCTGGAGAATCACATAAATTGACTCGCCTCCAGGATAAAACTTTAATTTTTCCTAAAGCAGCAAATATCTCATTTGTGAAAATAATGATCCATGCAGTCTGTGTTCTTTATAGGTGTTTGATTCTCCATTGCTTTCTCACAGTGCCATTTTTTTAAACAATTGAAAGATTCTCATTGGTTAGCTAAAGGCAATGCAAACTGTCTGAAAGAATTTTGTTCCTATATATGAAAACTGGCTTGGCGTGTTGTCACTGTGACAGAAAGTGGATCCTAACAGGGCTACCATATTGGCAGGACATACACTTTGAAGGCCAACTCAGCTATTACTTGGTAGGTTTTAGTAGTCTAGCTTTAGCAGTCTTCGCTTTATCCCATCATCCAAAGCCAAGGGAAGGTGTCACTCTCTCACAAATGGATTTCCCATTATTTTGTTTGAGCTATGGAGAATCTAATGTAGAAGTGACACCAACATATGGCTTCGTGTGGGCAATGGCATAAAGGAATCATAAAGTGGTGAATGTCACAAATGTCCCCCAAAGATAAGAGCATGCAATTAAATCTGGCATGAAACAAAGTACAATATTAGTTTTCATACCATAGACACGCATGAGCGTTAATGTGCAAGTGAATAGGCTACTTCCACATCACCATTTCCAGGAGCACATGGCACTTTAGTTTGTTGCCGGATGTTGTGCTGCCCTCCATCACTAAGAAGGTACATCAGGGTGCTATTGGGAATAATTACCCGTGCATCACACAAACACATGGCATGCACATTACCAAGCACTGAATGAACACATGCATTTCTGCAGTCTTATGTGTAAATGGACCCCCAATGCATGTCAATATCAAAGCAGGCACTGGTCATTGTCAATATTTTTGTTGCATCAAATACAATATAAGGCCTTTTGATGACAATAGCGGTGCATTGAAAAAGCATGCTGTAAATGAATGAAAAGAATCCAGTCCAACTCTGATTAGCTTCCATCATCATATCCCTACTTTATTCTCCATTGTCATAAATCAGCCCCTCACTCATCCTGTTTTCCACACATCTGGCAATCGGTTCCCTATAATGTCATTACGGGCTAATTTGGGTTTTAATTTGCTGTAATTCCTTCGGTCTGTTTCCGGTGCCTTCTCACCATCCCCCACATCATGTCTGACCTAAATGTATCAAGCGCTGACAAAACATTCCAGAAATATTTCCATATTAAGGTTAGCAGAGGAGCCAATTTATTACATTGTCAGCAAAATGTCCCAAATGGGCAGTTTATGGAAGAACATTTTAAATTAGACCAGGCTGTAAAAGGAGGACAATTGTCATCATGCACAGAGACCAACCATAATCTTCATTTTTATTTCTCCTGTCAATGTAGGAGGACACAAGGATGAACTAAGTGTCTATGGACTCCTGTGCTTCCTTCAGACATGTGTATGCCGGCCTGATAGGCGCTCTATGGCTCCCATTTCTTTTAAAACTACATGACCAATATATCCTTTGCTAGCCTCTGGTTGTCAGTCTCTTTCTGGATCGTGTTGCTTTATAGGACCACATCAATAGGGTCCTATTAAATTTTCTAAGAACCCTTGGACATTAATATAAAGGCCAACAATGCTTTGTTTTTGATCTCAATAAAAGAAGTGAACCCTGGCCAAAACTAATATATCACTTATAGATAGATCCTGGTGAGATTATCACCCATTGGCTTTATAGATATTTCTCCAGGAGTGTTATTAAACCAAATGGTTCCTTAGTCTCTTTCATCATGATGCATTTCCCACCATGTATCTTACAGGAACTTCCAACTGACCCCTCAGCTAATGTATAAGAGAGGAATTGAAAACCACAGAGACCTCATCAATTAAATTCCCTGGAGATAAAGTAGTGATTGATGCAATTTACTGAAATCTATCCAGACCTGGATTCTTTGCCGTGGTTTAAGCTAGATTTAATTACAGTGCATTACCATGTGTAAGACCTATTTAATGTACAGTGCTGTGCAATGTGTTGGGGCTATATAAATCCTGTTTAATAATTTTAAGACAACCCTTCATTTTAATGGGCTACTATTGCGCCAGAATGCAGCTTTTAATGGAGTTGGAGCATTTGTACCAATATTGTTGTATGTTGGCTTGGTGTGTTGAGGTGCCATTTAGGATGAATGACTCAGCAACGCATCATATTTGCATTGTATATTACACTGTACTGCAGTATTACATAGTTAAACAAATATTTACTGGGTGCAGTGTTGTGAATCATTCCTAAAGGGTCTATTTATTGCTATACTATGTGAAAAAGTGTTTTCATATCAATAAAATAACAATAAAATCAATTGTGTTAAAAATTCTTCTCCTTTCAGAATTGGTATAGACAAATGAGGAAGCTATGGTGTAAGGAAAATAGGAATTGTGCTGACTGTATCTAAAAACTCATTTGCAGGTAAGTGGAAATTCATTTTGAGCTTTTTTATAAAAACCTTCCTGCTGTACCACACCAGTCACTATGTAGAGCACAGACGACAAGCTGGTCATCCTTACAAAAGAGATATTTGGCTGCTCCTATCTATACTTTGCACACACGTCCTTCCTGAATAAACCAACGTTTGTTAAATTATCTAACATATAAAAATACAACCCTCTTTATCCTGATTCCATAAGCCGCAGTTTATTCAATAAAAGGTCAGTGTTATGCGCAGGAGAAAATAACCATAGAGAATGCAAACCAATCCCAGGTAAAATCTCACTAAGCATTCCCCAGTCCAACAAGATGACACATCCTGATTATTATATAAGGAGCATTTCTTCGTTTTTTTAATTGTTTGGTTGGACTGAGAGTACGTTATATTGTCAAGGCTGAGCATGTGATCTTCAGCTTTAAGAAGACCCGTTGCTCCTTTGCAGAGCTGGTAGCCATTTTGTGTGTTAAAAATAACTACTACTTCAGTTTCATTCTAGTGAACCAATAAGCTATGTTCAGAAATACTGGGCCAGCCAGCCAACAAAATGGCTACCACTTTTAAAACATCAACACATAAAGGTCACCTTGTATTGCTGAGGTCAGCAAATGCTTTGTATCTTTATTTAGTGCACACTAGCCCTAATTCATCAAGCTACAGCACTATCTAAAGCGAACCTGTCCTTAAAAAAACTCCGAAACAGGCACACCTGCAATAAAAGAGATGGAAAACTTACTTTTCCATCTGTTTGTGCCTTCAGAATGCCTCTGCAGAAGGTGCTCAGAAACTCATCACTTCTGGAAATGTTGAACTTCTTAGTCTCCTGCAGGCTTGCTGGTTCTTTCTGCTGACCTCCATGTCACTGGAAGTGTTGGATTCCCAGCAAACTTTAGCAGAGGATTTCTTTCAAGCGGACCAGCAGGAGGGGTATCCAGGATCTCCCTATGCACGTTTACCTGTTTTTGATTTTTTTTTCCAATCACAGGGCTGCTTTAGGAATACCAAAAAAAAGCACTTAAAGTTTATCTGGACCCAAACACTACAACCAAAGTTGCCTTACAAGGCCTTTAAGGTGCATTAAAAACTATTGCAGCTTGATGAGTCAGGACCACTAAGTTTAGTACTGAATATAAAGCTGAAGCAATGGGAAAATTAAGGACAATAGTCGTAGCAACCAATCAAATTTGAGCGTAATTTCAGTTACTGATTAAATCTGATTAGTTGCAATAGGAACACCTCCATTTTTCTTTGCTGTGGTCTGCAAGAATAAGCACCTCCTTGTTTATTTCTTCCTTTCTGTCTAAGAAACCCCTAACCTCCATTTCATTCACTCTATAACTCTTCTTCACACACTCCACTCATATCCTAAGTTACAAATCTCTTTTCCCTTTTTTTTTGTGACACCTGAAATGTCACAGCAAAGATTTGGCAATCTCCTTTCCTTTATTTCTCAGCTGGACGGTATTCCACACTCTTAACTTGTAGCTGAAAAATACCCCATGAAACTCCTAGTTTACCCCTATTTTACCCCATAACACCCAAGATGGCACCTGTATTACTTAGAACAAGGGAGAGGGGACTGGGGGACGGAGCAGACAGGGAAGAGGATGGGAGATAAAGAGCACTGTGGTGGATGGAGGGGGGGGGGAGCAGAAGAGTTGGTATGAACAAAGAATATGGCCAACAAGAAGAGGAATCCAAGATGGAAAATGAGGAGTAACTCAACGAGAGAATGCAGAAGAATTATGGTGAACGAAGTGCAGAATATGAGAGGGGGCTAAGGAAAAAAACAAATCGGAAAGGAAGACAGTGAAAACAGACATAAAAATGAGAAATTCCAAATCAGAATTGAAGAGAGTAGAGTTTAGAAAGTGTCGAGGGCACAGAGAAGTCATGATGGATTGGGCTGTCCTTCAGTTGCCCCACAGGTGCCGGAAAGATAGCTCAGTTACCCCAATCATTGTCATGATGCTGAGCTGCGATGATAATAACCACTGTGAGGATGGTGCACAAGACCATGGCAGCAATCCCAATGGCCAGACTAATGAAGGAGAAATTCCGAGCTTCACGAGAGGCTATTTCTGCTGACATAATGTCCCCTCGAGCCAGAGCTGTCCTGACCTGTGGAACCACAAAAAAAAGTTATATTCCAGTCATGTGATTTGTCTATCAGGCTTGCAATTTATTAATGTTCCACCATGCCAGAAATGTTGCTGATGTGCAATAAGGGGCTGGTTGCTTGTGACCAAGATGAAATAAGTGGCCTGCATTACAACAACACCAACTTCCTGTAAACAGAGGATTATGGAGAGAGTACAACACTAGCTATGAGGGTTCAGAACGTTTACCAGCTAAAAGTCATGGCAGTGTTTGTTTGAGCCCAACAAAATCCATGTAACTACTCCCATAGACTGCTGTGCTGACGAAGACAGGTACCCTATTATTATTAATATTATACAGTATTTATATAGCGCCATCATATTACGCAGCGCTGTACAGAGTCCATAGTTGTGTCACTAACTGTCCCTCAAAGGAGCTCACAATCTAATGACCCTAACTTTACCCATACCCTAACAGCCTTTTGGAAATGTATTCTCCTGTCTCATCTGCCTAAATGTGACCAAAAGATGTCCATATTTAGTGGTGGTGGTGGTTGGAAAAAAATTAAAACTTCTCACCAACAGTTCTGGCTTTTATAGGATTCTGACCTTGCTTGGGAACCAAAATCTTGTTCGACCCATGTGCAAAGGCAGGCAGACTACATCAGGACCCCCTACTGTCTAAAGCAGTGGAATCTTTGTTTAAACTTTATGAAAAGTCTGGTTTAAAAGACTTTCACAGCCATACTGATGTAGTCGACGCCTACTGCTAAGTTAATTAACAAATATTAGGATAAACTCTAGGTTGTGAAACATAAAGCTCACATCACAGAACATACCCATAAAGGGCAAACCAACATATTAGCCTAAATTGCTTTAGTTGGAGCATACACAGCTAAGTGCCTTCTTCCACTTGTGACAACTCTGTAGCAAGTGGAAACAGGCATGAAAAAAAAATATTTTTGTAGTGGGATGCTTATAGGCTCACCTCAAAAACCAATTGGAAATTCCCAACTTCTGCCACCATGTTTAATGTTAGATCCTTCCCTAGAAATATAGGATATTAGGAATCTATACTGTACCCTGGGCCCGGTTCAGATTGAAATTCCATGGCACATATCTGAGACTGAAAAATCCAGGGTGAAAACTTAATGCTAAAAAGCAGTCAATTCCAGAAAATCTTTCCTCTATCTAGGATCCAAGTAAGGAACCAACACAAACATGGTGCCTGCAAATTGAATCAGGTAAGTTTAAGCACACACAGAACAGGCTCCACACTTTCTAATAGTGAAAATGAATAAGCCATTTGTTTAAAAATTTTTGTGCACACCTTTCTGTTCCTTAGTAAAAAAAAATTTTCAATTCTTTTTTTTGTGTTCTTCATTGGTCTTTACTATCAGCACTATTACATTCCCAGTGAAACCAATGCACATCAAAACCGGCATTTAAATTTAAATTTTAAATCAACACATTCAGGATGGTTACAAAATTAAGGAAATATTCATGCTTATTCAAGTGGTTGAACTAGACTTGTGTCTTTTGTCTCTAGTGACTTGTGTAAATTATGCTGTCCACATATTGTTTTTTTTTTTTTTTATTTTGGATCCTGTGGGCATAAAACTATTTTTCTAGTAGGATAATTTCTACTACACAGGGCTTTGTTTCTTTTATCAATCCTAACTTGTTTTAGAATAATAAGAATAATTGCCTAATTCTGTACTAATTCAGCAATGACTATGCAAATAAAACACTACAGGTATAGCATTGTAAATATTTTACAGAAATGTAGGCATTGCACTGTATGTGTGGCTGGCACTAATCACATGATCCACCCTGGCAGAATAATAAATGACCAGCTGCTAATGAACAATATTGCTTAATAATAGGAAGTACACAATGATCGCCTGCAGCTCGCCATCCCTCCTCCCCTCCTCATAGAACAGAACAGTACAGTCTGTACAGTGCTCACCCCTTCTTCTGTTGCTGGAAATGATCACTAACGATCGTTTCCAGCAATTATAATTAAGCTTGTGCAGAGATTTAGATGTGCATTGAGAGAAAGGAGGAGCAAAGCATTTTCACAGTCATTAATATAGAG
The DNA here is from genome assembly GCF_032062135.1 of Pyxicephalus adspersus. Taxonomy (NCBI): domain Eukaryota; kingdom Metazoa; phylum Chordata; class Amphibia; order Anura; family Pyxicephalidae; genus Pyxicephalus; species Pyxicephalus adspersus. Next base: position 10,354,684 of record NC_092871.1, read on the forward strand.
CCTGAGCCCAAGCAAATATGGCTGCTGACAGATATAGATATATTACAAAGCAACACATTTCACATAACACTCACAGATTCAGTTATTTACATAAAACAGATCCCATTCACATATACCTAGATGATAATGCTATACAGAAGGTTATTTTCTCTGTGTGGAAACAGTGGTCCAGCTACAGAGGTCCAGCTGGAAATTATCTTTTGTGATCATTCCTAGCAACAAAATAGTGATGAACAAACAAGCGATGTACACACAGCTAAATGTGGTTCTATGGAGAAGGGAGGGGGAAGAGTAAGTGAGCAGCACTCTGCTATGCTCTTCTTCATTGAATTGTACAGCGGTGGTTCTCCGTCGGTTGTTCAGGGATCTGTCAGGACACATGCTGTACACATGTCAGATTCTCTGATTGTTCGTATTGGGCAAGAATCATTTCACATGTGTACATAGCCTAAGGATAAGCTTTACTGATCACAGTTCTTTAGGTATGACTTCACACGGGGTGTGATGGACCTCTCCAAAGAGACCTCTGCTTCCATACACCAGGGTCCCTTTCAAAATGTTTGCCACAATGAACGAAATCTGCCTTTCCATTCATAACATTTTTCAGCATACATGGTCTGTTTATAGCAATGCAACAGATTTCAGCATAGCTTGGAACAGGTGGGATGTGTGGGGATTAAAACTGAGATAATAAATGTGTTCAATCAATTGAAATGCTAATTATCACATTTGAAATCTGTGTGTTTGGATGCCAATCTTACCCTAAGGTTACTAAGGTACACAGCAGGTGTGCTCCTTTTTGGCTAATCTTGTTACAACTAATTCACAAAGCAAGTTTTGTCCTTAAATATACCCCCATAACATCACATTCTGTACACCAATATATTGCCCTGAGGGAGGGGAGGCTGTGAGACCTTGAAGTGTTGGCATCAGGGGTGACATAGGAAAGGGGCAACATATGCTGTTGCACAAGGACCCTGTACTCTCCTCGGCCACAAGGGGCCCCCAAGTCAGTTCTGTACAGGGCCACATTTTGACATCTGCCACTTGATTGCATGTAGACCAAGTTGACATTTTATGTTTGTAATTCATGGTTAAAATGTAATATTCTTCAGAGTGCTGGTGACTTTTTACGACTTTGGAATTGCTCCATCAATCGCAGGATTCCTCCATATTGCATCAAGTGCTGATTGTGCAGTTCTGAACACAAATTTGTTTTAGAATGAGACTCAATAGGCTTCTTCTGGTCTATCCCTTTATATATTAGGTCCTGATCCTGATATATAATTCAGTGCCGGCCCAGACCAGGAGCAGCTTTGGAATTTACCAGAGTGCCCCTTAGGAGGTTAGAGCCGGTGTTAGGAACTGTGGGTAGCTCAGATTCTAACATGTCTGATTTTATAAAACAGGGAACAACATAGCAGGCTGTGCATATTCTTTATAGCTTATCTGAACATTATGTTCAGAATGGTATTATCCTTTTGATGAACGATACAGGGCAAAAATAAGCAGAATAAAACTCAGCTTTAAAACTCAAGGCACTCACCTGCACAGCCTTGATAATGGCGATCACACCAGTGGGCCAAAAGCAGCAGATTGTGGTAAGCACAGCAATCGGCATGTAGTCATGAGGCGGTCGACGGGGTTCTAGTAGTGCCAATCCCGGGGGGATCTGTGGAGGGGGGATGCCAGGCTGTGGTGGGACGGTTCCAGCTTGATATTGCTGAAGGGAATAAACAAAAAGTAAACAAATACCAAGCTTTGTCTCATTGTGTATAAAGTCATAAACCATTTAAGACTTTTCTAGAGCTTCCCCCACTCTCTGGAATGGTCTTCCTCGTCGTATTCATCTTGCTCCTACTTTCTGCTCATTTATAAAAGGACTCAAAAACCATCTTTGCAAACTCACCTACCGTCTTCTTCTGTCTCCTAAACCCTCACGACTTCCCACCATTCCATATCCCCCTCCTATTGTGTGCTGCTTCCCCCACCTCTTAGATTGTAAGCTCTTCGGGGCAAGGTCCCCTCCTCCTCCTGTGTCACTGTCTGTATCTGTCCATCATTTCCAACCCATATTTAATGTACAGCGCTGCGTAATATGTTGTTGCTATATAAATCTTATTTATTATTATCATTATTATTAATAATAATAATACTAACAACAACAATAACCATTCCATTAGGCAGAACCGATTAAAAAACTGAATACTACGTTAAAAATATTAATATTATACAATCTTTATTATTTAGCCTTAGGCTATGTTCACACTTGTGGTAAAGTTGTGGTGTTTTTCCCACTCCCTCATGCCAGAACCTGCTGCCGCTTAGAAGCATTTCACTGCGTCAGCTCCATAGGGAATGCATTGGGGCCAGAGTAAGCCGTACCTGTATTGCTTACTGTTACCAGCTCACAAATGTGGAGAACCAGGATTTTAAAGATCTGAGCGCCTGGAAAAGTGCCTGCCTGGCAGTCGTGCATAATTGCACAATTCAGCACTGGGCCTAAACCTGCTTTGAACCTGTACACACATGCAAATATTGTTGTTAGAAAACAAACGATTAATGAACAAGTAACTCTTTTTCACAATTATTTTGTACGATTGTATAGTACACGATCGTATCACCCATACAACCAGCCAACAACCAGACTCATGCTGATAACACAAGACATTGTTGTGCTCCTAAATGTTCATAATGTTATCATATATTTGGCCCCGAATGAGCACTGTAAACTACAGGGTTTTGTTATTTGATACTGTTATGCACAATTAGGAACTGGGAGACAGTGAGCCATATATTGAACAACTGAAAGTGTCAGTCCCCAGATTCCTCCATAGGCCAGATTCAGACCCGCAGCAGGTACAAGCATTCCCAAGTGGCTCCCAGTAGCTGGCATATTGGCAGATGTTTGGTCGCCCACACTGCTGTGAAACAGTACTTTCATATTTGACAGCAAGCAGCAATGAGCTCAATTGAACAGCTCAATGTCATCGCCATTCATTCATTGTGGGGCTGTCATACTGGAGGTGACTTACACAAGGAAGCAGTAACCACACCACATCCTAACTGTTAGTCTGAACAAAGCTTTGTAAAAATAAAGCATTCTAAATCATTCTCAAATCAGCTAGTATCTCAGTGTAAGAATAAAAAATCAATTCTTGCATCCAAACACAGAGTGCTTAACACAGAGTTTACAAAAGGAAGCAGTATTACATGCCACCTCTTTCCCTGCTCTCAGTCTGTGATTGGACAATGAAGGAGAAGCAGGAGACTGATGAGCTCACCCCTCTACTTCCTCTGCTCTTCCCTTTTTGTCAGCATGCTCCTTTTAAGTACATGAGCACTGCAGCACCAAAGATTGGTCCTCAGAGTTACCCTCCCTCTCCAACTTGACACAGAAGTTGGATGTCAAGGTAAATTCATTTTTGGTCCTTACACTAGTTGTATATAAAATATTTTTATTTATTGTTTCAGCAGACATATATCTGCATACATTTTTGCTTTTCATATCTGCTTCAGCTTTATGTCGCTGATTGGCATCCTATACCTTAAGGACTATATGGAGGCAATCTCTGCACCCGTGTTCCCAACTCCGCCCCCTCCTTCCAGGACCTTTACAAGCAGAGCCAATATTCCTGCATTTTTTACTTGTTTATAAAACTATTGGCAGGGTTTCTGAAAGATAAAGAAAATCAAGAATAAAGTTTTGTTGGACTGACCCTATTTTTTTCCTCCAACAGCTGTTCCTGTCCATAGCATAAAAATACAAAAGTGCAAATTGCACTAAATAAAAGAACCCTGCAGTGTTCTGATACAGATGGCATAAGACGGTGTAGCTGTGCTGGGAAATATATAAATACAGCAGAACTTGGCAAATATGAACGGGCTTTCTGCATGCCCAGCTTATCAGAAGCAAAAATGACAGACAACAGACACCAATAAATGTAATTGCCAATAAATTATACAATATACAAATCTAATTAGGACAATGAAAGTCCCATTTTTATTGTTACTCTTAGGTGAGCTGTTCCTGCTTGCATTCCGGTGGGATAAAGATTTTCAGGGGTGCGGCTATTAGCATTCACTGATGATTTACAAAGTCTGTAGCTCATCAATGAATCGCGGAGAATTGGAACCTTTGTTGGGTTTTTACTGCTACCCTTCACTTCCTTGTTTTCTGATATTTTACCAGGCAGTAAGTGAGAAGAACTAGCCATCAGGAACAAAGACAGAATTTAATATTTTCTGGTAATATACAGCACAGCATAATATGTTGGCGCTATATAGCTGTTATTATCTAAACCAAAAAAAGAGATTTTGGGGAAATCTCTATACAGGTATTTACCCTCAGCCCAAACTTTATAACCATGGACAAGTGAAAGGTAATAATGTTGATGATCTGGTTGCAATGGCACGTGTCTTGGGGTGGGGTATATTGGGCAGCAAGTGAACAGTCAGTTCATGAAGGTGAGGTGATATGAATCTAAATGACTTTACAAGTGCCAAATTTTGATGACTGGGTTAAAGCATCTCCAAAATGGCAGGTGGTGTTCCTGTTTTGTCACCATAAATGGTCCACGGGAGGACTACTGATCAACCTGTGACAGGGTAATGGGTACCCAGGGATTATAATTGTGTTTTGAGGTTGAAGGGGGATAGGCTTACCTGTCTTGTCCAATTGCACAGAAAAGCTATTGCAGCCGAAATTCGGAAAAACGAATGTGGGCCAAGATGTTAGAACACAGTGAATTCAGCATTCTGTGCATGGGTCACATTGCCCATACTAAGCCATATTCACTGCCTAGAGTGCCTCCAATAGGCATGTGAGCATCAGAGCTGGACCATGGAGCAATGGAAGAAAGTGGCCTGGTCTGGAAGAATCTTGCTTTCTTTTAGATCATGTGAATGACCAGGTGAGAGCATGGTTTAAACCAAAGGATGAGGGGAAGCTGCTATAATCTTGGTGCCAGATACTGCAGAACACTTTCAAAGTTCATGTGGTGCCCATGTCTTGAAGGATCAGATCTGTTTTGGTGGCACAAGAGGGACCTACAAAATTCTAGGTGGGTGGTTTCAAATATTTTGGCTGGTCAGTGGAAGTCATTTATTAGTACGTTCACACACATTTAACTATATAATATTCAGATCCTTGCCCAGTTTTGAGTGTTTTTTTTGTTTTTATTTGTAAATCCCACTTTCATACAATTTCCTTCCATCCTATGATTAAAGTCTTATCCAGTACTCACCGTTCCCATGGGGTATACTGGTACATAGGCCGTGCAGGGTTGCAGGTGCATTGGATAGCCTGTAGGTTGAGACACATACCCTCCGACTGGCAGGGTCCCCGTGGGATTGTGCGTCTGCACCACATACCCCTGGGGAGGTGGTGGCTGGCCTGTGAAAGGCGGCTCCTGTTGGTATGCAATTGCGTCCTGACGGGGAAGGGTGGCACTGGCTGGCTGGGGTGGTGGATCATTATAACCTGGAATAACCCCATTGCAGGGGCCCTCACCTACAGGCTGATTATAAGGTGGGGGAGAGCTGTGGGGTCCAGAGTCCGGAGGCCCTAGAGAGAGTAAGGAAAAAAACAGGAAGTGAGTGAAAGAGAGAAAAAGAAAGAGAATGGCAAATAAAGAAGTACAACAGATGAAAGATAAGAGTGAGAAAGAAAAAGTGAGGGTTGGAGGGGGCTGAGAGAGAAGAGTGAAAGGGGGGAGAGACAAAGAAAAATAGGGAAGGGGGAAGAAAGTCAGAAAGAGAGGGATAAAGAGAGAGAGACAATAGAGGTGGAAAAAGAGGAAGACAGGATACGGAGAGAGGGAGTGGAAAAGAGAAGAGAAAGGGAAGACGAAATGAGAGATGTAGAGAGAAAAAGGAGAGAGAAAGAAAAGGAGAGAGAAGAAAGAAACCAAAAAGAAAGAAAGAAAGAAGGAAAGAAAGGAAGGAAGGAGATAGAATGAGAAGGAATGATAATGAGGGAGCAAGACAGGGAGACACAGACAGAAGTTTTAGAGAATTCGGGAGAGAAAGAGACAGTGAATGTGAATGACAAAGAGGGGCAGAGGAAGAGAAAAAAAGAGAGTGAGGCAAACACAGATAGGGCGAGAGAGAGGACACTGTCACAGAGCTGCAGATTACAACCCCCTGGGGCAATAACAGGTCAGAACACACAAGAAGTGACAGGGACAGCCGCGGTACTCTATATATAGACTCAGAAAACACGTACACAGTATACATACCCTATACACATATATATGTATACTGTATACAGTACTATATACTGTTCTAGCAATGCAGAGTGATGTAGATACAGAAGTGGCACATGGTGGCATCTGTATTTGGACCACATACTGATACCCACAGTGTCCCCAAGCAGTGTAGTTGGCCTAGCCTGGGCACACATCTGTGGTAAACAGGTCCCCCTTTCCCCTAAACCCCCCCCCCACATTCCTATTCCTTGCTCGCCTTCTTGCCCCTCTTGCTGTGACCAACACATAAATGTCAATGAGGATGACGATGATGGTGAAGATGAGGATGATGAGGACCACCGACATGACACCAGAGACACAGACGGATAACGTTATCATTTATTACAGACGAGCAGAACACAGGTGCGCAATTTTCTGGATAACAACAATCAAAATTGCTTTTAATACCCCCCTCCTCTAATTTTTTTTTTTTGCTTGGTCCACAAGCGCATCTGTATTCTGGCCGCTCTCTCACCTGTCTTCTCGCTGGACATGTCTCTGCAGGGAAGGGGGGGAGAGGAGGGAGGGAGCTGTGCTGTTTTTTTTGGGGGGTCCTCAGATTGATTTGGCAGGAAATGGGGATCTCTCCTCGCCCCCTGTCAGTCTCCCCCCCTCTGTGGCTCTCTTTCCTGATCCTGCACCAATTCCTCCTGCAGCAGCAGCAGCCTGTCTGTATGTCGCCCTCCCCTTGTTCTTCTCCTCCTCCTATCTGGTTCTCCCCCTCTCCTTCCTCTGTGATTCCTCCTCTTTTTCTCTAATTCCCCTTTTCTGTGTTCCCCCCACTGTTCCTCTCTCCTCCACCTCCGTTTCCACTTCTCTTTCCCCTCCTTTTACATTTTTTTCTTTTTTGTATTTTTTTTTATTTTATTATTATTTCTTCTTCTTACATCCCTTATCCTGCTGGCTTTTCTCTCTCTTTGATCTCCTCTTAAAGGTCATTTGTCAAAACAATAGGCTAGCCCTAAAGATGATGTCAACATTTTCAAGAGAGGCATCAATTTGTTTCTCCCCTAAAGGATGGAGAGGGAGGGGGTCCAGATAGGGATTTAAATCCCAGCTGGACACTTCTGTGTTTACCAGTCTGAGAGATGGCAGAATAATGACACAGGACGGGCGGATGCCAATGCTTCTCTTGGTAGAATGGTGATCCTGCGGGAAGGTTTGGATGGAAATGTTACAGAAAACAAAGATGGAAAATCATTTAGATTTAAAGGAATATGTAATGTTATATTGTTATATATATATATATATATATATATATATATATATATATAAATTAATGGTGGAGGCAATAATATATATTATAAATATACCTAATGTTTTCACCCAACGTTTACCCATAATTAACACATTGTGCCTGATTTATTAAAGTTCTCCAGGGCTGGAGAGGATAGACTTTCATCAGTGAAGCTGGGTGATTTAGCAAACCTGGAATCACCCACAGCTTTAATAAATCTGCACCATTGTATTCAATTAGAAAATGTATTATTCAGGAGTAAAAGTGGATTCACACATTTTCTGATTAAATTTAATGTGCAAATTTGGGGTAAAGTTAGGGTAAACCTCAGGTAAAAACATTTAAATATATACTTAAAGTATGATTATACCTTACATTAATATCTTTACTGTGCACTCCTTAAAATACAAATACAAATTTAAAAAAATACACGTGCAAAATTTCACTTGCAAAATTAATTTTAATAAATACTGACGGTTCTCCAATCTTCCTCTAGGAAGGTGACAAGGTTGGAGAGAATTTATTGCAGCATGGTCACCCTCAGCAGCTGCACAGGGCTGCGTGGGTGCACAAGAGGAAGAGAGGGGGTATCAGCAATGTTACTGTTAATGATCTGCTCTGGAAATTATGACCTAACACCCCAGAGAGCAACCTCTAGATAAAGTGACACCATCCCACTTCCCATGGATCCCAATGGAGGTCACACAACTCCATGATGTATATTCCATTTCTTTTTTAACCAATTTTGTTAAATTATATTCCTCCTCTTTATGGAGTCACAATACTGAGGTGCGTGCATTACCCTCAGTCATCAGCATCATAAGGCAATAAGTGTACCAGCAAATAGGTAGATGCAACTTTTGCATTATGAAGGTTAAAGGTAGAATTACATAAAAAATTTCCACTGTGTTCTTGAAGATTTTCCACACCATTAAAATTTCTGAGAACAGAAACCTGATTAAAAATCAGTACATCAAATTCATATTATATTTGTTTTCTCTTTTTCCTGGAGCCTTATCAAATGATTAAATCCACAGGAAATGTGCTATGTGCTCAGGCTGTGGGATTTGTTCTTGTTTGATGCTGAGAGGGGAGGAGATAAGATTCTGTTTGCTAAGTAAACAAAAGAGGAAGGCTTTGTGTGACAGCTGCACTGATAGTAAGCAACAGAATTCTGTTTATTTCACATGTACAGCTCCCTCTGAACAGGATATGACCTAAACATGCAAAATGGCCACTTCTAGCACTATGGTATTGTGAAATAGGACTGTTTTGCACAGAGAATATAACTTTGTAATACGAGCATGGTGGCTCAGTGGTTAGCACTCTGGCCTTTGCAGCGCTGGGTCCCAGGTTTGAATCTCGGCCAGGGCACTATCCGCATGGAGTTTGCAGGTTCTCCCCATGTTTGTGGGTTTTCTCCCACCATACAAAAACATGCAGTTAGGTTAATTTGTTTCCCCCAAAAATGACCTTGGATTGTATTAAAGACATCTGACTATGGCAGGGACATTAGATTGTGAGCCCCCTTTGAGGGACAGCTAGTGACATGACTATGGGCTTTGTACAGCGCTGTGTAATATGTTGGTGCTATATAAATACTGTGTAATAATAAAGGCATGTAGGGTAACTATATGGGCAATAGATAGCTGAGAGATGGGATTTTAATATACGTTATGTCAAGATGTGATTCCGCGTCAGAGATGTAAGAGAGAAGTTATGGATAGCTTGCAATACCCTAAACATTTCTATGAGATTGGTCTTAACTTTGTAATCACTGTATCACACTAACAGTTCTGTTGCTGATGAGAACTGAGAAATGATATAGAATCCCTAAAAACTGCAGATGTACTAATAATCCACTTCCATTTAATACTCCCTCGACGGCTGCATGAGCACGGTGGTGCCACCTGAGTAAAGTTTTGTTCAGACTGGCATTGCAGAACCTTGCAGCTAAAATCACTCCCCACTGCCTGGCGTCTTGGAGCGCTAAATGGCTTTTTTGCAGCTGTTTGAGTGTGGTTGTGGAGCTCTTTTCTGACATATAGAAAAGTTGCAGAATGGAAGGCTTTTCACATCCAGCTGACAAGCATGCAGCATATGAGTTGGTGAGAATTTCCCTTACCTGCCCAATTGGGCTGACAATGTGTTACTCTCTCTTTTTTGTTCTCCTGCAATGTCCACCTGTCACCTCATGGGAAACCCACCCAGAGAAAAATGTGCAGCCATCGATGGAATGTATGTAGAAAGGAAGACTGCAAGGGAGGTGAATGATTTGAAGGCTTTGACAGAGATCCATGTATAAAATATACACGCTAGAGCATGGGAATAGCCTGAATGAGGAAGCACTTATTTTTGGGATTTGTCATGAAAATAACTGGTTCTTTACTCTGCTTATCAAAGTTCCTGATTTTCAGGGTTCTCAGTCTGCTCATTTGTACAGGCTCCTCCTATTTACTGACATTGCTTACCCCAATTTTACTGCACATGGTGAAATTTACATAGTGTACGGAAAATCAGATACAGAATGCTTGACTGGAGGATGTCCACCATCATCTAGCCCTTTCCTGCCCAGTCTGACATCTTTCATTATTGGATTTAAGTTTTTTAATGGAGGCTCAGCATTGCATGTGGACATTACTACACCTTCCTATTATTTAGCAAGCTTTGCACAGCACCCTGGTGGCTCCTCTCACCAGCTATGATCTGCCTGCATTGCACAGAGAAGCACAAAGGCCCAATAATGATGTCCATGGGTCTAAAATAAAGTAAATAGCACAGTAAGGATTTATTAAAATTGTCATTAGCATGTATAAAGAAGGGGAGACCAGGGAATGCAAAAAATAAGCAACTTAAACTTGAGCTTGAACTGCAGACAGAAATACCAGATCAATGCAGCTCTGTATTTATTAATACATTATTACATTTATTTTATTTTGTCCCGATATTGATTTGGCATCAGCCTCAGGCAATCCCCATACAGAGCTTAGACTAGAAGAGGGAGACAAAGGAGCCAATCAGCTGTGCTGCAAGGATCATGTGCCAACAAGGAGCATGCTTATAGGATACAGAAAAATAGAAGAGGAGCTCATGAGTCTGCTTCTTCCTTTTTCACTGTCCATTCACGAGGTGGAGGTTACTTAACTTTAGCAGAAAAAAAAACCATGGCACAAAAACCATTGTTTCAGCATTTAAACACCTCTCCTTTATATATTCCTTCTCCAGCTTGTGACACTCAGCTTTAAATAAAAAGATCTTTTTTAATATAACAAAAAAGTTCTGTTTAAATCTAATCTGAACAAAACAATTTATAATGATGTAATAATTCTCGGAAACAATATCACATGTAATTAGCCCGGAATCATTAACTGAACCACCAGGCAGCCTTGGAAATTGTTTTTCACTTGTCGGCAATTGAGGTTTATTAGGACAAGTCAGCTTCGCCTCCGTCACATTTTAGCTATATTACACCCCCCCCCTTTCCCCCCCTCAGGAGAGTTCTACATTCTCCCGCCACTTCCTAAGAACATTCCTTCTTTCTATTCCTTCCTCCCGCTTAGCACAGGTAACAAAGCTTTAATGCAAACCTTTAATCATACTGTCAGCGCCTGCGGCAGCTGCGTCACTGCCCTCTCCTGCCTGCGCTCCGCTATTCCCTGTACACACCGCTGCTGGCTTTCATCTCTGGCGTTCTCGTAGCGGGTACACAGTCTTACGTGTCTGCCCAAATCATGCCACAAAGAATGAGGATAGACTGATTCATGCCAAGGGCGGCTGACCACAAACCACTCAATTTTGCAATTTAAAAGTGGACGGGACATATCGTGTTAACTCTTTAATGAGCATTTAATAACTATCTCAGAGATCACAGTACTACCTTGACAATGCTTTCATAAGCTTATGTCTTTAAAGGGAGGGCGCCATTATTGCTCAGGCATCATCCAAAGTCAGCATTTATTTCTAGGATGGAGACTCTGGGGAGAGAGGACAAATTCTGATGCAGTTATTGTTCATAAATGTGGCCTTTCTCCTTTCGACTTGCTTCAAAGCTGAATTCTGATCACCGGGGGAGAGGAAACCGGACTGGAGGTGATGGGCAGCTTTATAACAAACAAAAAAGTATATCTTTTTTGGAAAAATTATATTGTTTTTAGTTATTGTGATGAATGAATAAATCATGAGGACAGTTCTGTACATAAGACTTGCAATGGCCTATTGGATTTCTATGCTGGAACCCAATCCTTGCTCTTCCGTGGAGCAGGCAAAAAAAAAAAACATGCATAAGCTATCATTGAGAAGTATGGTATGCCAAATAGACACCAAGCAACCCAAATATAGTTGGTATATCATAGTTTTATATATACACATATAAATCCTTGGTTTAGCAACCAAGACAAGACATTAATGTTTTTCCTGTTTTATAAATCAGGGGCGTTATGTAGCATTTGCAAACCCAGACAGGTACGGAGCAACTAGAAATCCCAACCAGCCCAAAAGGCAAATCATTGCCAATTTATGTCAAGGAGATATATCAGGAGCTGCAACACAAACTGTGAATATTTTAGTGCTGCTGACAATTGGCTATGAAATAAACAGGGGATATATAAACACCGATCAAAAGGTAAATATAAATAAAAATGGAATTTTTTCATGTGCTCCTTACATTGTTCACAGCTGCCTTTAAAATATTAAAACTCCCCTAAGACATCTATCATTTTAATACCTTATATTATTTTGTATCTCGAGTTGTCGGCGATTCTCGAAATTATGTGGGCGAAGCTTAAGATGAAGAAACTGCTGTGAGTTCTAGGCTACAATGATTGCGGTGGCCCTATAGTTAAATGTAGAGACAAAAGGTACAGAAATAAGGAAAATGATACAGCTGGAGAATGTGAAAAGCATGTAATTGTATGGTAAAGAAAAAACAATGCAGGACTAGTCATGGCAGATTTTCCTATAGTCTTCATTATTTGTCATTGACGCTAGGTCAACCGTTCTCAACCAGGGTTCCATGGAACTCTGGGTTTCCTCCAGAGGTTGATAGGGATTTCCTTGAACTGTAGCATTTTGACCTCCCACTTGATGATGCTAGCAGAGTTTTGGGACCACATGGTAGAGCCATCTGCAATACTCAGTTAAGGTTTTTAGGTGTCTATAAAGAATGATATTCTAGGCACCATTGGTGTCATTCTTTCCCACTGATTTCCAATACAATATTTTCAGCAGAGGTTCCCGATACCTGAAAATTATTTTAGGAGTTCCTCAAAGGGTAAAAAGGTCAGGAAAGGCTGGTCTAGAGAGATTAGAAAGTCAGAACTCCTGAGCTCCATACTTGTTCCAGTGTCTTCTACACTGAATAGTGCTGACAAGAGAAGAGAGAAGTCATCATCAATGCATATTTAGGGTGTCAGATCAATCATGATTGAAGAAACAATTGAATTAAAAAATAAACAGTAGATCAAAAGAGTATTAGAAAAAAGGTTCTCATTGAGTGAACAAGACCCAGAGCCATGCAAGTACTAGAGGGGTTATCATGGACCACCCTGAAACTTTTTATTTAGCAATATCCAATCCTCCTGTAAATGTTAGTATAAAACAAAGTAAAATATGTCTTCCCAATTGGTGTTCAAATTATTAATACTGCCACATCCAAAAAAGATACCAGCAGTATAACACAATACTTTGTGCAGCTCAACTCAACAAATAATGAATATCAGTAATAACAAGCACTTTATTTTCCAATTAAGAACACCTAAAACAATCCGTCTTCATCCTGCATACATAATATTTGATCAGCAATTTAGCCTACAGATGTTCCTTGTTCTCTACACATTTCACAGCAACTCTGTAGTCTTAAATGACATGAAACACTTACAGTGCTACTGATACCATGTGATCTAGGCTGCCTAGGCATTAGGTCATATGAAGAATCTTAATCGTTGCAGTTTTTTTTTTTAATTATAAATGGTATGATTTGGTAATGCTGACAGGTGGCCTATTAATTTATGTGAAGTGTGATATTTTAATGGTTGGTCATTTGACATAATTCAGCTGAATTACTAAAGGATTTGAAAATGTTCTTATGCTGAAATGTGTGAAGATTTTATTCAATTATCTAATCAGAAAAAAAAAAGATGTTTACTGATTTTATCTGTGCATGATTGGGTAATTTAATTAATTATTCTTTGGTAAATCAGCCTCAGTATGTCAGTGAAGAAAAGTCTCAAGTGGTCCATGCCGCCTTGGCAACCAAATTGGTCAGGTTACTATCCTGTACTGCTAGCAAAATTTTGGGTAGAATGCAATTGGAGCACTATAGTCTGTAATCTGGTCTCAGACATACTGATAAATGGCTGTTGATGCATATAACCACATGCAATAGGCAAAAATGCAATGACCAATGACAGCCAATCAGAATCCCCCTCCCAACAGCACCCACTGCAGCAACCTAAAATTCGATTGGTGGCCCCAAAATTAAGCACCCATTTGCTTCTGTCATTGCCCAACAGTAGATTCTGTTTTCTGCACTCTGACCATCACAATAAACACAAAATAATTGTAATTTTTCTTATTATTATTTTATTGGGAAACATGTTCATAAATTAATAAGACAGGCAACCAGGCTTATTCCAGTATCTTGGTAACCAAAAGAAATAACCCAGATTTATTCCTCTCCAGATCGACACTGCACAATGAAGGAGTGCATGTCCTGCAATGCGACATTAAGACTGTCTAACAGCTTCTGAGCATCGGTCTCCTGACAGCAATCAAAGGCCGAGACGCACACGGTGATGGTGTCTTGAGAAGGGGCGAAACAGACGCTATAACCATCAGGGACGAGAGGTCCGTAACACATCACACAGTCCATGGGAGAGGCAACCTAGGGAACAGACAAAAAGAACACATGTGTACTCAACCACCTGTCACACTATGAGGGAGGGGGGTTCTAATATGGCATTCCTAAATATGACACCCAGAATACCTTGGCTGTGACCACCTTTTTTTACCTAAATTCTTGTTAAGTCGTAATCCTGCTAATTAAATCTGCCCAGTTTGGTGCTAAACCCCAAATCCAACATTCTTACTGACCAGCACAGGTTGCAACATTGACCAATTGAAAATAAGGAAGGGGGGGATAACATTGGGTAAAGCTTACCTGAAAGCAGAAGAACACAATAAAGCATACATGGGTTTTTAAAATGACCTCCTAGGTATGAGCATACAGGGCAAAGCTACAGGTTCACTTTAATGGTGACCCCTGCAGAAAAATATACTTACTATGTATGGTTGATAAGAGCAAAGAAAACTGCTTCCACATATGGGAAGTGTGACAAAAATCTCCTATGTTGCAGGTCTAGCCCTTGGTGATTATTATTATTATTATTATTATTATTATTAACAAACAGGATTTATATAGCGCCAACATATTATGCAGCGCTGTACATTATACAATAGGGGTTTCAAATGAAAGACCAATACAGACAGTGACACAGGAGGAGAAGACCCTGCCCCAAGGAGCTTACAATCTAGGAGGTGGGGGAATTAACACACAATAGGAGGGTGATTGGCTGCCTAGGCACCCAGTGCAGTCACATGGAGGAGCTGAGAGACTTCATAACCCTGTGTAAGCTCCAAGTCATGACTGAGTGTCTTCTCGTCCGTGTGAACAGAGCTCCTGGAGAGTTACAGGTAGGCAAGTAAAGCAGCTGCTGGCACTAAAGTTCTGTATAAGCAAAGCACAGGTACACTTTACCTGAAAACCCTTCAACTGCCCATCGTGTCACTGCAGCAATGTTTATCATGCACCTACATATTACTTTACAATACTGCTTCCATTACATGAATCCTCATCACAGCCTTCCTCTTCCAGGACCATGTTTTACCAGCTCAGTAAATGGCACTGGGTGAGAACATGGAAATTAAATAGAGAACATTGTCATGAGATTTCATCTAAACGAAGAATCAGGCCATCAAAACTTTCTCCAGCAGGATAAAATGATTTGCTTTTTGTTCATGTGAGCAGCACTAAAAAGAGCCTGGGGCAGAATCTGTCCTATTTACCTTTCTAATACAACTATATTCACATTTTAGGCCATTGTTCTAACGCAACATTTCTATTCAGAACTATTTGTCTCATGCACACCTGTCCTGTGAAGAGCTTCCAGTGGGAAGACACAGCATATGATGTATCCATTAGGAGTGACGGGAGGGCCAGCCCAGAGGAGATACACAACATCTTCAAGGCCAAAATAGCGCCATCCACTGACTGCCCCTGTAACACCTGTAAAAACAGTTATATTGGTAATTACTCCAGCAGTATATACATAGGCAGGCAATTATGCTATACATACAGATACTTGTCACATATTTTCTTAGTTTTGCCCTATATATTAGCCTTGAATTAGCTAGGTGCAGAAAATGTTCCTTTTTCTTGGAATTAAGTCTTCGTCACCTTAATGGAATAATTCCAAGAATTGGCTAAGTGCAGGAAATGAAACTTTGGGAATTGGGTCCATGCTACCTTAGAAGTGAAATTCCTCAAATGAGGAAAGTGTTGGGAATGTTTCTTTGTGAATAGGGTCCATGCTACCTTGATAAATTAAATCCTGGAATCAGCAAGGTGCAGGGAATGGTTCTTTAGGACCTGGATCTGCAATAGCTTGATAGCTTTACTCCTTGAATCAGAAAGGTGCTGGAAATGTTCTTTGGGAATTGGGTCCATGGTACCTTGATAGCATATTTCCTGAATAAGCAAGGTGCAGGAAATGTTCCTTTAGGAATTGGGTCTGCAATATCGGGAGCATCACTATTATCTGACCAACCTGAACTAATAATATAAGGCTGAAATCATGCTGTATGACTTCTGACCTTACCATATACACATCACAGCAGAACTAGAAATTAATTGGGGAAAAACAACATTTTTCCATTAGCCAGCCATCTATTTTGCTGATTCTGTGCCCTTTGTATACCATAATCCTCCAGGTTTAATGTGTTGTGCATTCAGAGATGATCATTTACTGAAAGCATAATTAGGTCCTAAAAGACGTAGAGAGCTTCTGGGTACCATGTCTAGGGTAACGCACCACAGTAATTAGTGCTCATGTGTTTTATTGTCTTTCCTATCTCCATTTTCATCTTTTTGCTCTCTCCTCTTTTTTCATTCTATCAATGTTTTTTCCTTGCATTGCTCACCCTTGTGTAGATTATCTGCCTGCTGCTTGGCCCATACTGCCAGACATGAAACTTCTAATGCACTTTCTCTGATCACATACGCACACATATTTTTGTTATCCAGCTTTGCAGAATTACAGATTCCAATGTGCTTGGACAACACAGCTCCCTGCCTTGTCTTTTCAATAGACTGCAAAATTCCAACCACATTTGACTGATAAAATAATCATGCTGTTATATTATAACCTAAAACAGTAAATCTAATATTCAGAATATACCATGTACACAAAGAGAAACTTTATTATAGTTATTAGCTCACTGCAGTGCAATGCCATATACAGCCACTATGTGGCAACCATAAGAAATCATTTAATGAAAAAAAATAATAATACAGTACTAATAAACCTAATAAACTACATCCAGTATATAACCATTTCATTCTGTGATCTCTAGCAGTCTCATCAGTTGTTGACTGTGACCTGTAGTCTCTGCAGCCTCTGATCATCACCCTTAGCAGCGTTTCCCAACCATTTTAACATGGGGGAACCATTGAAAGAACTTTCACTTTTTCAAGGAACCCCTGCTATAATTTCTATATTCACAGCTGACAGTACATTAGAGTGGCGGTCAGGGGGAAGAGCTATTTCAGGTAACAGCACAGAACAATCAAGTATATAAAGTGCCTAATACAGTTTTCCTTTCCATAATATTATTAATTTGCATTGTACATTACATTCTCTAGAACACTCTCCACTGTCCTTGCATAATAAAATCCTTGCAGTCTATTTATTAATAAACAGGATTTATATAGCGCCAACATATTACGCAACGTTGTAAATTAAATATAGACACTATATCCATGCGAGGCAAAATGACGTTGTTTGTGCTAAGAACAATTCAATTCCCTATTCTCACATTACCTGAACCTAAAGTGTAGGCACTGAAATTGGGAAAACAACTTGGGGTAAGAACGATATTACCCTTCCTGGTCATGTCACTAAATCAGTTTATGTATAACCTGTATACAGTTAATAAAATTAAATATTTTGGATCACAGCGGCTCTTTGAGGCTGTGCATGCTGCAAAATTCAAACAGAAAGAGTACTAGAATATGGAAAAATTAGCAGCTCCACCTGCTGGGAACCAATGTGATACTGAAATCAAGCAAAAACACCATCATCCAAAGTGGTATGTGAAACCGAGAGCGATGACAATAGTAGAAAGATGACAGTTATGGTAGCAGAAAAAAAACAATTACAGAAAAGTGGGTGTACAGAATTATTATCTTCCTGCTAAAAATAACAGAAACAATTCACAAGAAATTTCCAGAACTTCCACAACTGCATTGTGGGTGGAATGGCTCAGGATTTGACACTTTGCTGGCATTTCCATGCTCTATCGGTCTGTAAGTAAATACCTCTCCCCTTGTGCATGTAGAAATATTAACAGTGTCTGAGTAGCAATGTTCCTTTTGTCCAGAATTTATCTTGAAAAATCAGAGCACTTCCGTTAATGCGAGGATGCCTTGTCACTCTTGTACCTACAGCCTTAAAGGTGTATATCTGCAGATGTATAACGCCACTGCTATTGATTGCTGGAGATTTGGAGTCAGACTTGGTGATGTCACTACTGTACTGCTGAATGTTCTCTTTGCTGGAGACTCCAAAATGAGAAAGCAAAGACCTGCCTCTACCAAGGTGGCTGCTTCCACACAGACACAATGCACAGTAAGTACCCAAGAGAGAAAAGATCAGCTCCAGGGTGACCACAGGCAATGCTAGTTCTTTGTCCTCTGCCTGCATTGTTTTGGGAACAGCTTCCAGAGTTTAACCTTGCTGTCCATTGTCAAATCAAGATAAGGAGGTCTGTTCTATAAGGAGGTTCTCTTCTACTGTCCTATCAATGTGGAACTACCGTGTTTCCCCGAAAATAAGACACTGTCTTATATTTTTTTTGGCTCCCAAAAACACACTAGGTCTTATTTTCAGGGGATGTCTTATTTTTCCATGAAGAAGACTACAGTACACATTTGTTGCTGAAAGTCACTCATGATCACTCATGTTCCATTGATTGTCCCCTTCTGATCACTCATGTGCCGTTCAAATTCCCCTTCTGATCACTCTATGCCATTGATTATCCCCTTCTGATCACTCTATGCCATTGATTGTCCCCTTCTGATCACTCTATGCCATTGACTGTCCCCTTCTGATCACTATGAAATGATTGTCCCCTTCTGATCACTATGAAATGATTGTCCCCTTCTGATCACTCTATTCCATTGACTCCATTGTCCCCTTCTGATCACTTACCCGTAATTAAGTGCAGGGATCTCCGTTAGGGCAGGGATCAGCAGCTTGCTTCCTTGTTCAGAATCGCGGGGGCACGTGTGCAGGCTTTTTACTTTCAGTTTGGCTCAGGAATAGACACGCCCTGCAGCCAGCATCAAAGACACACAGGCTGCAGCCAGCATCAAAGACACACACGCTGCAGCCAGCATAAAGGACACACACGCAGGATCAGATATCTGGAGCTGTCTCGGTGAGTACTTTTTTAATTTACCGGTATGTATGCTTTTATTTTCTTTTTCTCCTAGGTCCTATTTTCGGGGTAGGTCTTATATTAGGGCAGGTTTACAAAATAGTGCTAGGTCTTACTTTCGGGGTAGGTCTTATTTTCGGGGAAACACGGTACTAAGGCTGGGTACACACGTGCAATAGTTCTCGTCTGATAGTCGGCTCATGGCTGATATAGGACTAGAATTTTGTGTGTGTACAGAGCTCGACGTCCATCGTCTGAACGACTGTCCTGGTGGATCCACGGACGATAGATGCCAAAAAATCGTAATAAAATTGAAGGGGAGAGAGCGCAGCAGGGTGCCGCTCCGTCGTTCCCCCCTCTCCATAGAGCAGAACGGTGCTGTATGTAGAGCGCTCGTTCATGCATCGTGCAGTTGTTAGTGGTTGGAAAGGATCATGAAAGATCCTTTCCAACAACAATAATTGCACATGTGTACACAGCCTAAGTCTCAGCATATAAAATTTGTAAAAGCAAAAGTTTAGTTAACAGATTTATGTTAAAAATGTTGTTTGAATACTAAAAAATGCATACAATTCAAAACATTATTAATGTACATGGGGGACAGAGGGAGGTGCAAAGCGTGCAGCTGTTCAAGAGCTCCTCATCCAACAAGAGCCCTCACAGGGGCCACAAGTCAGTTCTGCATAGCTCCACTGTTAATGTAGTTTGTTGTTTTACCCTATATTCAATGATCCCTTCTGTAACCAGAAAGAACAGACTTGTGTAAGAATTCCTTTAAAGTTTTAAACCAAAAATATTTATTTACCTATAGCCATTTTTTGAGCATTTTTTGCCTATTGAGCTTGCACAGTTCACACATACATGTTCTTAACTTGCAGGGAATGGAGTAGATATTGTAACTCCAGAATATCTGGCTGTTGTCAGTGACAGAAGTCACCCACAAGATTTAGATATACATAATGACCAATGAACATCCGTGCTATAGCCAATTTTAGTTTTGCTTTAATAATTCATTCGGAAATGCACTCTTAATGCATGTAACAATGTGTCCCCTAGGCAGATTTGTTTATAAAACAAAATTTATAGTTGGGTAAATGTATTCTTTACTAAGGGAGAGGAACAGGTTTAGACAAAAATGAGGCCAAGGGAAAAAAATAAATAAAGGGGTGACCTCAAATGCACAGATTTCCAACTCCCTGCATTCCTTCCCGTTCTCTGAAAAGAAGCTTGGAGAAGGTGGGGGGTCTCTGGCATTTTTTACCCTAAAAGCAGCTCTACAAAAGATATGACTGCAATGTGTTGGACAAGAAAAACAAAGAAAAGAGTTGAAGAGAAAAAAATTAAGTTCCAAAGTAACAGAAAGAGGCCTTATCTAGAAGTCACTTCATCTCAAGCATCTTTGATTATAAATGTCATACATAATAAATCCAGAACATGTCCTACCTGCTCTCTAGCTGTTTGGTGACTCTGTATAGCTCTTAGCATTAGAACCAGCTTCTCTTCTGCCTGAAACAGAGAGTGCAAAATAACACCAGGAAAAAAAAATACAAAACTTTCATGCAATCTTTGTTGACATTCATAAAAACGCAACCTATTAATATAAAATAAATGATCAATGTATTATTTCAGGCTCTTACTGAGCGGATGGCCTGCATTTTCTCTAGTTTGTGCGCTTTGAAGTCAGAGCTGTAATTAACACAAGCAAATCTACATATAGTAGAGAGAGAAGTATTCTGTTAACTAACTCCACCCCTGAGGATCCAATACTTTCAATAAATTCCCCAACCCATGAGCTACCGATTTGCTTGTATCATCAGCAGCTTGCACAAATTCCAGAGCCTCGGGGGAGGTACAGCGCACAACATCTGATCTTCCCCGATGGAATGCTCGGAGTGAAACCACCTCACATGTGGCACATAGAGAGCCATGTAACCTGCATAAAAGGGGAGAAATATCAAGTCAGACTGGCCGATGGCCACTTGCTACAACAGAACACACAGTCTCACTCATTTTCCTTACCTGTAGTAGGCTAATTGTAGGCAAATCTGTAGAAAAGCCCCAGGACTAAGATTGTGCTTTTGTGGGAAACGCTTTCCAAACTCAGTAAAGGTAAAACAGCAGATGTCCAAGTCATTCACAAGACTGTGTAGAATGGGAAAAAACAAGTGTTAGGGGTGCTACACAACAAGAACTTTGTTTTCTAATATGTCTCCTATTAACCAGACTTAAAGGGTTGTTTCCTTTATATTAAAATAGTTTATGTATCTAGCTGCCTTCCAGGGTTATTACTCTCTTTCAAAGGGTTATGCATTCTGAAACAAGTCTATGGTTAACTAAACCCTGCTTGAAGCAGATTAATGCAGGTCAGAAAGTCATCAACGGCAAGTCAAATGCACTGCAAGTCAAAGAACTCTGAAGGAGTCCTGAAGCATCACAAATCTATAATGGATGGCATTGACACAAGCCCAAAGCCCATTGTGACAGTATATCTAAAAATGGCATCCCTCCAACCCCTATATACTTACCATACAACTTACTTCCAACATGGACTGGAGCTGAGCCAAAAACTATGCCAGGCAAAATTTATCCCGAGAGATCCCGAGGGGTTACTCAGGTCAATGGATTCCATTGACACACGCCCAAAGCCCAATACAAAGCTAAGTGACCGTATATCTGAAAAAACATTCCTTCAATCCCATATACTCACCCTACAATCTATTTCTTGCAGTGTTTTCTTCCTTCACCACCAGGGAGATTACCAAGCACGTCCAGGTATGGGAAACATGTGAACAGCTACCCTACAACGGTGCCTAGACCCATCACAGAACTGTCAGACCAGAACATGGATCATCATATAATCAAAAAAGTGACAGCATGACTTTGCCAGGTTCCTTAAACAGATGACTTTAGTGTCCACTGCAGTGAAAAACGAGCTGCAGGGGATGGCAGGTACGGTGAAAATAATAGGACTCAAATATATTATTTGTAGAAACACCTTATCCTGTTTATTTACAGGCATTTTGTGTTTAAATTTCACATTTTTACAAGCTTATTCTTTAAAAATGTTCCTGTTTGGATAATTGAAATTTAAAGAATACACCTAAAGTTTTCAGGTGCCAACTACAGTTACTCTATTTTGCTCAAAACAGCCCAACCACATAATAGGCTGCTATAACTTTTCCCTCATGTACATATATATTACAAATCCATACATAGGAAGAGTGTTAATAAAAATATTACCACTTGTTGATAAGTTATAAAGAAACCAATTTCTTATCCTTATATCTAAAACATTAAAACCTTTTCCATTTAAATTAGTAAGCTGTATCCAAAAACCAGGTCCTTGTGCTTTGTAATTTATAATATTGCTAAACAACAACAAAAAAAACAAAACATTTTGTATGGGAACAAAGACTCTGTGTCTGTTTGGTGTTGTATGGGCAGCAAAATGTGCCTTGACCGGGTCCTGATTATGTGAAGGTTTCATTGTGTTTGTGCTGCAGAGCTGAAAGCCATTGTTGGGTGTCTTCGGATACCAACAAAATGCTTTTGGTGGCACAGCCAGCCACTGAAACCCTAATTTGCTTGGCTGAGGAGTGCTATGGGAGTGGGTGAAAGATTCACAATTAGGAATAAATTGTTAGCTTTATATCCCCTTTGTGTTTTTTTAGTGGATCATGAAGAAGTGAACTAAAAAGATTTTCTGAGGACTTTGTTGGCTAAAGTTTCAAGGCTGGCTAAGTGCCATAGTCAAAAATTAACAGGTAGAGAAGGGATACCCAAAACTCCAACACAGACAGGAGCTGAGCCAAGAACCAAGGCAAGCTCAATTTACCCCTAATATCTCCAAGAGAATTAAAATTCTGTGGGGGGTGGGGGAGTCAGGCAATTGGATTAAATCTTCTGTTATATACACCATTGAAAGCGTTTTCCTATATCTGTGTGCAAAAACTACCAGGAAATCGTGTGAGCTGATAGCAGGCAGCACAAGCATAGATCACAGAAAGTTATCAGATACATTATTTACAGTTCACACCCCCACCCTATGGTATAGAGGTGAAGACAGGACAAAGGGTTTTGTAGTCCTGTAATACTATAACCATGCTACTTCTCCCTATATACACAATATAGTAAGTGAGCATTGTCATTCCAGGTCAGAAATCAGGGTACTGACAGGATTATCATTAGAAAACTAATGCAGAATGATTATTTACAATAAGCATATGAAGTGACCTAATATATTTTACCGTAACTTGTAGACACCCCCCAAAATTAGAAAATAAACGCCACCCACTCACATGTCTAGGTTCTGCTTGGCCTGCTCTACATGCTGTTTGGTTTCTGGGGGGAAATTGAAGTACAGCTTCCTCGGGGGAGGGACTCTGGTGATGGGTGTACGAGGAGGCATCAGACTGGGACCCTGGGAACTTAAAGAGGATTAAAGTTAAAATGAATCAAAACATAAATACATGTCAAAACACAGTACATTGAAGCATACACATGCATACAAGTTGGGGCCTTTCCAAGGCAACAAAAAAAAAGTTTTGGATATACATGCACTATAATAAACTGAAAATGCAGATCCCGGTAGTAGCACTGAATAACTCCACCAGATGCTCACAAGACACAACACTTCCAAGAATTTGGAGTATTCCCAGGAAATCCTGGACTTCGAGTGCTCCACTCCACAGATAAAGTGTTGGGTATTGTGCAATGGGCTTCGTATTAACTATGGAACAGGGCTGCAATCTATAAATATTGTAATTGGAGCCACACAGTAAAAGCACACTGGAGAGATGATAATATACTATTTCTATATTTAGGTATCTCAGAATTTTGAGTGCCTGCTCTGAGTTCTATTCCACTGTTCATAAAAAGTAATTTTGTGGTATGATCTTCGGTAACCTTTTTAATGAATTTTTATTAAGTTTTTAGTCTTTTACACATTTTATGATCATATTGGTTTACTGGTATATTATAAGCTGATAATTTGGGTGTAGCTTTAGTTCTGGTGTTTCCGGTTTCACTGATGTCTGTTTGGGCCTGCATCAATGGGACTGTAAACTAATTATTAGACTGTATACATTATATAAAGCGATTTGGCCTGGAACAAATTTATATAATCTGACACTGGAAACAGCAATGATGAATGGAAATAAATCCCAAATGCAGAATATAAGCAGCTCAAATGACAGCTCAAATCAAATGTCAGATGCAAGCAGAATGAACATAGCAGCATGCTGCCTACGTCAAAACATTTCCTTTTAAATCTGAACTTTAGGCTGATATATGAAAACCTCATAATTTAGGGTAGGCATGCATGAAAAACCATATATATATATGTTGTTGAATTTGACTTGGTACTGGATTCTTATAATTCCCTGTCTCAGCAAACAGACTGAGAGAAAGAACTGGAAGAAGCTGCTTGCGCATATATATATATATATATATATATATATATATATATATATATATATACATACATATATATACACACACACACACATACACATATACACACACACATATTGAACTTTATTTTCAACGAACATGTTGATAGGAGGACGTAGAAGATAACTGCTGCTGATCCCGCACAGTACAGGTACAGGCTGGAAGCAAGGAAGTGACCTAACTGTATCAATAGTACTGCTGCAAAGAAAAGCCAGATCTCCAGTGTGCTTTTCACCCCATTTGTCAAGTAAAACAGCTCCCATAGACAATTATTTATCAGTGTAGGGATACATACTACTCACATACCAGTAGTCTAAAACATGGCGCAGCATCCTCAGGACTGCAGAGGCATCAGCTGTTGCTTGGTCATATATGAGACCGCATGTTCCGTCTTCTCCCACCACGAACTGCAGGAGTCATACTCAGTGTCATTGTGCACCGTGCTTAGGAAGGTAAAGGGTGCTGCAAGGAGTTAGTAGTTGGGAGTGAAACTGTGAGATATTAGTAGGAGAGGAAGAGAGGTGAAAAAGAGGTATATGGCCTTTTTTTTTTTTATAAACCTGTGCAAGCCAACCTGATAATGGCTACATGGTAGTAGAAGTGTCCATAAAATTTCTATCAGTATCAATTTATGGTGGATCTAGGGATATGCGATTGAAAACAATGTCAGAAATACTCCATAGTGCAACACATATGCCATTAACCAAAAATATAATTACTATCAATAAAGCAAACATTTATTTGGTACTTATTGTAATCTGTTGTTTGTCATACATCATTCAGAAAGAACTAATAAAATTCTGGCAATGCCATTCCACTTGCTAGTCTCCGAATTGATTCAAAGATCCACCAAGTTGATCAAATAGAGACTCTATGGACTATGCACAAATATTTTAGTCTCAAGTGATCATACAGATACAAGCGTGGCCACCTTAACCAGTGAGATTTTGGCGTTTACTTCCATATGACTCAAAGTTAAAGTCTATGGCATTGTTCTGTTAACTGCCAGTTAACTTCTGTTAACTGTTGAATAAGGATGCTTAGAAAAAAAAAAAAAAAAAAAAAGTGCCAGCCTGTCTAAAATATATCATTTTTTAATAAATGCGGTTAGAAGTCCTGTCACTTTGCCCATTCGGGGAGTCTTGTCAAAGCCTTACCGAATTCTCCGCCATAGCTCAGTGGTTTTGGGTACGGGGGAATATGTGACCTCCTCTTATGATGTGATACTAGAATTAAGCTGTGATACCATCAGACCTGGAGCTTGCGCTTGTTTTGCCCAACACACATTAAAATGAACAGCTTGGACATGAAATCACTGGGAATAACTGCTTTACTAAAAATTCCCAGCCTAAATAACACTTGTGGGTTAATAGATGGTAATCACTGAATACTTAAACTAGACTGTATAAATTATATAAACCTATATGGTTTGGAACAAAGTTATATAATCAGACATTGGAAACAGGAATGATGAACAGGAAAGTGCAGCAAACTATTGCAATAGTGCAACTGAAGCAAGTTGCTAGATGCTCAGAGCGTCCATCTCTACAGGGAAGGACACAGAGGGCACAGATAAACATACCTGCAGCGTTTTGTCAAACCAGCGATTGCCGCTGTTGGCATGGCTCCCTCCTCCATGTAGCATTTGCGCGGCTGTACGACTACTGTACAGATCTTCAGAGTACTTTAGCGCAGTGGCGTCCAGACAAACTGTGAACAAACTGCGCTGGATGCTCCGAACGGACTCCCTGTTCAGACGGTCTGAAGATAAAAACAAAACATTGTGGATTCAAGTTATCCTATTAGACACAAGCAGGTCAGCTGCAAATTTTGGACTTATCAATTTACCAATCAGCTCTGTTGTCAGCCCCAAAATAATATAAAAAATAATATTCTGCCTTCCTGGTCAATGGGATCGGGGATTGTATGAACATCAGGACTTAGCTGGGGATGCTGCAACATATGGGAGCTCCGCATTGGATTTGCTTGGCTGTTTGTACACAATTTTGTGTTTTTGATTATTATTTACCAGCAACGCCAATCATGCCATGATCAGTTGAACACTCAAGAACCAAAATAAAAAAAAATGTCTTGGTTAGGATTGATCAGCTGTTGACTTTTTTCTTCATGACCAACCAATCAGATTTCTGCATTATTTTTCTAATACTGATTAGAATAAAAGAAAGGATGTAACTAGTTAAATTGAGTAATGGATGTATCAATGGGCATATAGAGCACGCCAACATGGATGTATTCAGCTTGCTTTTAAGATCAGTTCAACATGCTTCCATCTCATCACCTTCAAGGGTGTATTTGACTTGCTTCTGACCAGGAATCTGCCTTTGCATTTCCCTTTGCTTGAAGAGAGAGCAAATTAGTTCTAACAATAGCGAACAAAAGATCATTGACAGCGGCCCCAATAGACATTTTTTTTATCCTTTTTGTTGGAAGAGCTGTTGTCATCCTATATTTACTCAGGAGACACTTACCACGGATTAGTGAACTGTATGCCCGTCCCCAGCTATTCCTGTGGTCAGTGGTGAGCACACCAACTGGCTCCTTGTCGGTTTTTTTGGAGTGTGCTCGAAGGAAGAGCATCTGCTGGTGAATCTGGTCTTCTGTAAATGGGGAACCATCGCTGTTGTAGACATCAAGCTCAAAAAACTGGTGTAGACCAGGATACAAGAGAGACAGGAGAAGGGTTGATATTAAAGACCAAAACTCATATATCCTGCATGTGTGTGATGGCAACATTACATAAAGGTTAGATTTTACTGATTCTGATTTATATAATAATTACTGAGTTTTG
The DNA here is from genome assembly GCF_032062135.1 of Pyxicephalus adspersus. Taxonomy (NCBI): domain Eukaryota; kingdom Metazoa; phylum Chordata; class Amphibia; order Anura; family Pyxicephalidae; genus Pyxicephalus; species Pyxicephalus adspersus. Next base: position 10,382,141 of record NC_092871.1, read on the forward strand.
TTTTAAAGGTTGAAGATAAGTCATACCCATTATTCTATGGGCCACTCTCCATTAGTTGCTTTGCATTGAAATACATAGTTGGGGCTGTGTTTAACACCCAGGACCCATGGGTAATTGCCTGGAGCAGCAGGGCTATATGGAGCACCACTAAGATGCCAATCGTACAAACTGTAATCACTAATTCTTCTCCACATTTCCATCCTCTGTCCACCTCTATAAATTTGCAAATAAATTCACCAAAAGGACTGTATAGGGTAAACAGGTAAGTCATCACAAGGCTCTTTATAGTTTGGATAACATAAACATAAAAGTAGAGATGGTTGTATGCTTTATGTTTATGTTTAGCAATTGGAAAGTAGTTCGGCACATTATGCAAACAGCATGATTCCTCTATTATAGCACTCAAGATTTGTTTTTATTAAACTAATCACATGACACAAGGACCTGGAGCCTAAAGAAAAGGTGAATAGGATATCTACATATATCCAAGGATACCGGGGACATAACATAACTCACCTTTTGTTCCTGGGGACAGCTTGATCTAAAGCAATGGTTAGAGGGACCCTAGTGATCATTCGGGACACATTTCAGTAACCATTTCCATTTTTTATATCACTGTAATTTTTAATTTAAATCATATAGAGTTGTACACAAGTGTATCAATGGGAAGAGAGTCACCTGATAGTTCTTACAGACAGTCACACGATGAGATGGAGCTCTGTTCGATGGATGCAGAAGGACCCGATCTCTCTTATGACCAGGCTCTCTGCAAGAGCCAAAGAATTTGTGGTACTGATCCGGACACAGAGGGCGACCTCGCCACAGCTCTTCAAGACCACCAGGGCTGTCCCATGAAAAAAAAGGCAAATGTAAGTCCTACATATTGTAAATTTGTATTATTATGCATTCTCCAAAGCTAAAATCCAGGCAAACAACCCAAATAAAATGTGTGCAAAGGAATTTTTTTATCTGCCAAAATCTTGTATTTTTCCATCCTGATCATCCAAAGATTTACCCAGCTCTTCCGCACAGCAGAAGACCTGACTTTCCTCTGCTACAGTTGAGGAACACTAAGAAGTTCAGAGCTGCTTCAGGATTGGGAGATGCCATGCAGCTTCCTGCATCTGGCACCTAGTCAATCATTCACACTGCAATGCTGGTTCATAAAGAACCAGCGTCTGCACTTTTTACAGCTTGTGGCAGTGAGTGGTATTAGTACTGCTCACTGACGCCCCTATTCATTCTTTATAGGATTGCCACTGGGGAGAAGCTACTTGTAGAGTCTCCCAAGAAGCAGCAGTACCTTGGCATGAGTAAGTGGTAAATGCACCACAACCTCATCATCAGTGTGAGCATAGCCTTACGGGTCCTGTCCCTCCCCAGCCTCTAAATGGACAGTAAAGGAAAAATCAGAAGCCTGGTGAGCTCATCTCTCTGCCACTAAGTTCCCTAAACTTCAGCATGACTATTTGTTTCCCTGTGCCACATATCCCTCTCTCCAAACTCTGCTGTACAGGGGTTTCAAGAGGCTGGTATAAAACACATGTAATTTTGTGATAATGAATATAAAGTATATTTGCCTGGTGTTTACTTTTTGTATTATATATTTATGTTTTATATATTTATATTATAATTTCCACATCATGCCCTATGTCCAAAGTTAGCTGTAGTACATAAAGTAACAGAAGTGGAGCAGTTGGCTATGGTCACCTGGTCTCATCTTTTCCTAACAGCAGGAAACTGCTCCAAATTCACTTCAGGATTTGTCAGTCTGATAGAAGGCATTCACTAATTTCAGGCTGTTTAGAAAGACTTTTTGTTTTATTACTAAAATCAAATACACATATGTTGCAATCGTCATACGTGCCATGCAAAATTTTAGGTTGATCAATCCTTGCGTACAATCACTGACAATGCACAAAAAATTGGCCAATGCTTATCATTTTATAAATATCAAGAAACATAGAAACATGGGTCTATGTATGGCCAATCCAGTGAAATAAGCAGGGATGATGGGACACACTACAATTTAAAATGTCTAGATTACAGTTACAGGGGGAATTACGGATAATGCAGATTAAGATAATGTCAGTGAACTTTATGACAAGCACAGCTGAAGTGCTTGCAGGGATGCATTTGTAGCTCACCAGTTCCTCTTATTTTCGGTTCTCCTCGATGATTTTTACCAGTCACTGGACACAAATCATAAATATGTGTCCATGTAGCTTGAGCTATTGGTGGCTGTAAAAAAAGTTTTTTTTCACTGAGAAAAAGGCAATAAGAGTTTGGAAAACATGTGAAAAGGGCCTTGGGTTTCATCTGATGAGTCAAAATTAGCATGCAATTTACCCATAACCTTTTTCTTATAAATTATATAAAATATTTTTAGTCCTGATTCAAATATACACAATAAATATTATTATAAAAAATAAATACATTCAGAATCAGTTCAAAACAAATCAAGGTCTGAAATAAAAGCCTTTCATGTGCACATACAGCATAGATAGTATTACACCACAAGGAAGGTCATGTTGGAAGTTATACTCACCTTTCAATTTTGGCTTTGAAATCCAAAACACCGCAAATTAATTTAGAGGCAAATCTGAAATCATATAAAAGAGACAATAATATGGGAACCTTCAAAGCCAAAAGAAAAACTGCTGAAGAGGACAATTTAAATACTATTACCAGGAATATATAAGGTCTGAGCTCTCCTCTACCAGGTTGATAATTGTATTGTTTGTAAAATGTTACACTAAATTAACCACTTTAATTACCTTTTCCTAACAAACCCAAATTCATTAGATAAAAATAGATCCCAAAGTAATTAGTTTCTGCTAATTCACATCCCCTGTGATCTCCATACTTTGGAATGATGTTGGGATAAAAGAAGAAAATAGGTATATGTGGAAATAGTTTAATAAAACAATATTCAAGTCATAACTGCCAATGTTCACAATATGACACAATTGATGCCAAGTACTGAGATTTTACAACATTCTGAAAAGTCTTTTGCAGCTTGTTGCGTGACTGTTATTTTGGAAATTATCTTGAATATGGAGACCTGGAACAGGAATGGAGATGAGGCCATCAGACCTTACCCTGAAATTGCTTGTGCTGCGTCAGTGACCTATAAAGTATTGAAGCCTCTGTATCAACATGACACTACAATACACAATGGCAGCCTCCATATTTTTACTGTACGTGTTTCCTCTATTGCTCATGAAAAGGAATAATTGTTTCACTGCACAATATTTTACCAAGTTGGTAAATATGGTTGCAGTTGTACCCAGATCTTAGCAAATGAATTACAGGCAGACTTTAAAACGGTCTAGAGCAGCCATTCTCAACAGAGTCCCATAGAACCCCAGGGCTTCTCTAAAGGTTTGAAGGGGTTTGTTGAACTGTGACCAATTTACTCCTTTTTGATGATGCCTGCAAAGTTCTGGGACCAACACCACTTGGTGCAAGACTGCCAGTTGCATGACTGTAATGATGATCTTAGTTGTCTATAAATGTGCTAGTCTAGCCAACACCATAAGGGACCACCGATTTTTGAGTCTTTTTCCCCACTTACACCCAATAAAATGATTTTAGCAGGGGTTTCCCCAGGAACTAAAAATCATTTTATTAATAAAAAGGTGCTAAATGATCTGCCTGTCTAAAGCCAACCCATGGGCACTTGCACACACTGGCAGCCTGGTGGAAGCCGTGCCATAGGTTTTCATAGTTTTTCCTCCCTATTATAAATGCTTGAGCAACCCAAAAGCCTATGTTTATGTCTAAATCTGGTCTGAAAGATATCTAAAGAGGGTTATATTTGCACATCAGATTATTCTGTGATGTGTATAGCAAGCTTTAAGTAATGATGGGAACCATTGCATGATATCAAATCAATGGGAACCTGCACCACCAGCACACATTGGACGCAGCCACTAGATTTTAGAAAATTGAGGTAGTGCGTCTTCTTTGCTCAATAGAAGTCTAAATTTTTATTTGGGTCTAACGTTGGCATAATCAAGCACCCGGCCAGCTATAATCCCAGTCATCTGATAACTTTAATGCTTATTTGTGAGCTGGCATAGACACACTGGCATTGACAGCTACAAATTTCAATCTAAATTGGTGGGTTTAGTTCTACCTATAGAGTGGAAAGTATTAGCGTTATGTGACGGTCAGTTGACAATTACATAATGGAGGAATATTGAAAGTATATAGGTTAGAGTGATACCTCAGCTGTCCCCTCCAGTCTCTGTATTCCCTCTGGGGGAGAATGACAGCCGGGCTGGAATGTACAGGGAGTGGTAGGTGGTTCTCTAGATAAATACATTCTTGTCTCCAGTCTGTCAGCTAGATGAGTAAAGATACGAAGTTTAGACAGATATGAGAAGGGAGCATAGAATGGAACATCAACAAGACATATATGAAAACTGGTGACCACATTCTGCTACCTAATACCATGGTGGAGCAATGACTAGTACTATGGCCTTGCAGTGCTTGGGTCCCGTGCTTAGTTCCAGCAATATTATCTGCACAAATGTTCTTTCTATATTTATGTATATTCTGCCATTATTTATGTAGGGTCTTTGGGGCCGGGTCCTCCCCTCCTCCTGTGTCACTGTCTGTGTATGTCTGCCATTTGTAACCCCTATTTATTTACAGCGCTGCGTAATATGTTGGCGCTATATAAATCCTGTTTATTAGTAATAGGGTTCTTCCAGGAGCTTTGGCTATATTTGGCTTTGGTACCACAATACGCCAGTTAGGATATTTGGCATCTGTCTCCACAAACCCTAAATTGTGTGTGTCTTTATGACTGGTATATTCCTTTAAGCAGACATATGTGTGTTATCTAGACTCCCATCATGCTTTCTATAATCTGTTCTTGCTAAATTACTATTAAAAATAAAATACGAAAATAAAGATGCATTTGGTGGCCGAGGTCTGTAGAATCTTTTTCTATGCACCAGTGTTCATATATATCACAAATTATACATGAATTAGTGAAACTTTAAAGCCCAGCTGAAGTCTCATGACTTTTGACTGCCATATAGTTTTAAAAGTTTTTTGCTTCACAATTATTATTACTAAACAGTATTTGTATAGAGCCAACATATTACGCAGAACTGTACAATAAATAGGGTGACCCAAAATAACATTTTTACTTGAAATTTTTGTTATCCCACATCACTGCTCTATAAAAGAATATATGAGTTGTCAGACTTTGGTGTCTATTACCTTTGGTGCTCAGTGGACTTTAGACACTGTTCAAATGCTAATAAAAAATTTGAAGGTAAAACTATAAAAAATAAAAGTTGGTATTAGAATGTTTGTATGACTTAATCTTTATTTCAATTAATTCAGCTGGGTTTGAAGTTTGTGAAGGTGATCATTTCAAGGATTTAACATACCACTGTAATGAAACAAGACCACAAGGTTGGTAAATATTAATGAACAATGTAAAAAACCACTTTGGCTTTTAACATCAAATCAAACCTGGACTAAAAAGTAATAAAGTCATTGTTGCTTACTTCTTTTGAAAATGTTTGTTGCCTGGAAAACATGCTGATCCAGGAGCTTTAACATCAGCCACAGACCAGGGATGAGCATGCAAATCAAAAGTTGTGGTTACACTCTGACTTTTGCATTTGCATGCTTGTTTAGAGCTCAGTGGATTAAAGCCTGGGACAGCCAAATCAAGGGCATTTTAGGAGGTCAGTATGGAAACTATTCCACCTACAGAGGTTTCCTTTAATGCTGCCATTACTCAGCGGTGGATTTGAGTTACCCTGAAGAATATTATACAGATAACTGAATTTTCCCTTACGTCTGAAAATCAACACAAACATTGACAGATCTGGTTTATTAGCATGCTATTTAAAAGAGATATGGGAGCTTAGATTGGAAACATTTCCCAATTTCGAGGGTATATTCTAGGAGGAGTAAACCTAAATTTCAGTGGGCATCCCCCCCAAAAAAAGAATAATGTCCTACCCAGCATTATCATGCATTGCAATTTCAATTCCAGGCCCTAACATCTCTACAAGGTCACTTGTGACCTCAGAGACAAAGCTTTGCTGAAGCCTGGAGCTATGGCAGCAATATTGCAGCCCTGTCTGGGGGTGACGGTTTTATACCCAATTCCAAGCGATAATTTACTAAAATGAGAAGCAATGTAAATCATAAGTAGGCACTTGAGGAGGTCTGGAACTCTCCAAATGTGATCATAGCCAAAGTTTATTATGTTTTTCGTAAAGACAGAATATGGTGCCAACCCTGTATGGTTTGTTTTTTCGCATAACTCGGGAACGTTTTTTTACCAATTAGAAGTAAGAGGATTCCCTCCAAAGTGAAAGGAATCCCCTCTTAAAAAGCCATCACACAAATCAGCCACACATGTGTAGACAGGACGGTCTGTGGTCTGATGGTTCTCGGTCTAGAAAAATCTGCTCACAAAGTTAAATGCCTTGTGGTACCCAAGAATCATTGCAGATCATCAACTTTATAATTTGTAGGCCAATTTCTGAACACATAGCCTATATACAAATGTGAGATGATTATCACCCACTATGAATGGTCACGCTAATCTCGGACGAGAATCTGACATATGTACAACAATGGCCTGATGTTGTTCATGTATCTGACCTGATGGATCCATGAACATCCCACGGAGACAGACCGACTACTGTACACGTCAATTGAGAAGAGCACAGCGGGGTGCCCCTTGCTTGTTCTCCCCTTTCCACTCTCTATAGAACAGAATGGGGCTGTGTGACAACCCTCGGGCCTTCATTTGTTACTCTTTCGTTGCTGGAAACTATCATGAAAGTTCATTTCCAGGGAAGAAAATAGCCGGTTTATTAATCATTCATTTTCAACAATATATTATCTAGCACCTTATCTTTTTCAGATCACCCCACCTTTCTTCCTTTATTTACTCATCTATGGATTCCTTCTTAACATCCTGCTTCTAATTAATTCCTGACAGGGTCCCACAGCAATGCTTCATAAATCTTCCTTATATGTCATCCAATTGGTAATCACAGATTTCAGTAGCTTGCTTATCTTAGACGCTTGGCTCCATATCTGCTTTCAGAGTCAACAACGCCAGACTGTCATTGATTTTCTTGAAAAAGCCTGATATAGGATCATGTTCTAGAAATATAATACAAATCAAGCTTCCCCTCGCACATGATTAAATATAGAAAAGTAAACACTGGTTCTCTTTATTTCTGCTGCATACACAGGTGCTGAGCATGAACATGTGAAGAGGAGTAAAGCTGCTGTCCCAAATAAAGCAAAAGATTAATGTCATTGAGGAAGAAAAAGGCTCACTCAGCAAAAGTAAGAAGCTTTTCCAGGGCAGGCTGCCCTCTGAAATATTCCTTGTCACTTTGTTTGCAGCTTATTTTTGTAATAATATTTTAGAGTAGGTCATTCTCAACTATGGAAATCTGATTTTCTTGCTCACCCTTATTTTGCTCACTACTTATTCCAGGCATTTGCGCTCTGGTACACATCATCATTTTTAATCTGTGTATATACTAAAGGTGCAATCATCCCATTATGAGCTAAAGCTGCTCCTTTACTGGTCCCCAATATAAATTTGGTGTCACCCTCCCAGTTGTATTGTCTGGTAGACATGCATGAATGGCAAATCCAGAGCAGAATGTTCTTACAAGGATATGTCATCTGTGAATTTTTGTCTGTTTTCCTGAAATTTACCTTTAAAACCTCCTCGACAAATGTCTACACCAGGCATTCCCAACTAGGCTTCCTCCAGAGCTTGCTAGGGGTTCCACAAACTTTGGCTGATTGACCTCCCATTGGATGATGCCAGCAAACCTCTGGAGCCAACATCAGTTGGTAGAGCCAGCTGCATAACTCCAATGATGTTTTATTTCCCTATAAAGGTGGTATTCCATCCACCACCATTCTTTCCACTGGCCACCAATTTAGGAAGCTTTTTTCTTATTAACCTGCCAAAAATATTTTATTAGGGCTTCCCTGAGACCTGAAAATTCTTTCAAGGGTTCTGCAGGGGTAAAAAAAAAAAAAGCTGTGTATATTCTTTATCATTTATGTACATCAACCTAAAAGCCAATTTTAATGCAATTTTAAACAAAGAGTGTCATGATGTATGGAATGCAAAATAATAAAGGGTGTACACAAAAAAGGGTGAAAAATAATAAAATCTAAGTTAGTGCTATGTCCCACACACCTCTACTTTATACAACTATAAGCATCTTCCATGTGTTCAGTTTATTGCTCTTCTCTACCTAAAATCACGGTACTGCTACTTGCATCTTTGGTGGGGGACTATAAGAAAAAGTAGGCTCACATCCTGCTGATTGGACAATGAAAGAGCAGCAGGTCATCCCTCTGCTCCTACTTCTCTTCTAAGCATGTGTAGAAATAACAGCACTCTGCAAAGCAGACTCATAATTATCTTGTTACTGGCTTCTTCTCCCAGGGTAAATTCTGCTGTGCAGATTATTACAATCAAAAAGATAGACACAATCTGACTTTTAAAATAGAAGAAATTTAGTGATACCCTTCTAACAAAGAATGCAAAGACTTTGTGATGTCAATCAAGCGTCTCTATTGAAAACCCAGTGTTACATCGGCCTGTTTGTGCACCAAGTTGTAAGCCTCTGAGGTCTCACCCAGTTGTCAGTGCGCTCTGCTCTTCTGCACAGTTGCCTCTGTAGCTCTTCTCCTTGTCCTCCAGGCCTCATGAAGTCCTCTACAAGCTCCCGAGTGCTTTCCAGTTCCTCATCGCTGACCAGAGGCTGGAGAGAGCGCAGGTAGCGGGTCAGAGTTTTCCGCAGGTCCGGAACTGGCTGTTGTGGGAGTGAAGTGGGAGAGCTGTACCTGCGGAGAGAATTGAAGAAGACCTGGCGGAGGAAAGGAAAAGGAACAGAATAAATAGGACCGATCAAAATGTCAGGAACTAAGGTGCACTAGATATCCTCATCCATATACAAGTTATTTGCTGATTGTCTCACAAAGCTGTGCACTACTACACAGAAAAGGTGGGTAAATCCAGGTACAGATCCACCGCACAATTGCTCATTGAATGTATTCTCAAAAACTATATTGGATTAGTCAGCATATGTGAAGTCGGCTAATGTACCTAGCAATATAATATATAACCTAAATAAATTACTCAATAGCCACAAAGCTTACAATCCAATATGTATGCACCAAATGACTTTGCAAACCTAGGTGTTACCAAGTAAAAAGGACAATTACATCATCATTCTGGTGCACAGAGCTGTGGGAGGGACCCATTAGACCCACCTACTAGAGACTTCCTACAGAATACTACAGAAAGGTGTGGGTACAAGACCGCTCATCCTACACAAGAAGAGACAGCAGCTGTGGTCTTTTTTTTTAGAAAGCTCCTATACAAAGTTTCAGCTGGATTACTGTATACATCTAGAAGAAAGGAAGGACAGGAAGTTACTAGTATGGGAACATTTTAGAACATCCGTAAGGTTTATTACTTTCTACTTATTATTATTGATATTATTAAATAGGATTTATATAGCACCAACATATTATGCAGAGCTGTTCATTAAATAGCAGTTTTGAGTTGTTTGAATCAGGTCAGATCAGTCAAGAATTATTTTTATGAGCTGTACTATACCTGTCAGTGACAGCTGTCCTTGTCTGGCAGCCGAATTGGCTGATCCATATTATATGGAAGCAGATGTTCAATTGAAACTCAGATTGTTTAAACCCATATCGGAATACATTAGTTGTGGAATGGGGTGAATCACAAGACCATGCTAAAGTTGCTGCAATGGTTCGAAACCCTTGATTAGATTTGCTCAGTTGTTTATACACACACAACATGATGCATACTTTTGAACAAAATTTAACAACGCGTCCATTCGGAGGCCAAAAACAATCGAAGGATCATTTTATCAAGTCACCTATGAGACATAAATCAACCTTTGTATATTTATTTCTTTTAAGGAAGGGGCCACTGACATCACCAAGGGCCCCACGTATTATTCAGAATATAATGCTATAGAAGACTTGTAGTTCAGATTTATAAATGAATGAACTGGATAAAGCTACGTACACACCTCCAATGCTTCTCGTCTGATAATCGGCTCAGGGCTGATATCAGATGAGAATCTGGCATGTGTACAGCACCTGTCGTCCATTGTCTGAGCGACCGTCCTGGCGGATCCACGGACGATGGATGACGAACAATCGTAATGGAAGTGAAGGGTAAGAGCGCACAGCAGGGTGCGGCTCTGTCGTTTCCCCCCCTCCCCTCTCCATAGAGCAGAACGGTACTGTATGTACAGCACTTGTTCATGCATCGTGCAGTCCTTAGTCGTTGGAAAGGATCGTGAAAGATCCTTTCCAACGTCAATTATCGCACGTGTGTACCCTGCCTAAGTGGCAAACACTGAAAAGATTCAGATGATAACATCTGGCACAATAAATTATTGATATTCCGGTACATCTATGATTAGACCAAACCTCAGCACTTGCTGCAGATGTTCAGCTGCTTTGTAAATGTTGGCACATGGGCGTTTTTTATTTTTCCCAGGTAGCTTTGCTGTGTTCTGCACACTCAGCGGGGGCACAGTACTGTACTGAACATTGTAATTACAGGGACATTGTATCATGTTCTGTTTTCTTTACCAGACTCCCTCAGAATCCTCATGCAGAGGGCTGAATGGTTCTCGCAGTGTATGGTCATGATAAAGCTACTAAGAAACATAGCAGATTATCGCCATGTATATAAAATTCCAACAATCAACGGCGAGCTGTCTCACCACCAGCACCAACTAAATGATTGTCGCTGGAAACCATTTTCCATGATCATTTTCAGTGACAGATGAATGCACGAGTGCTGTACACACAGCGTCATTTTGTTCTATAGAGAGGGGAGGAGGGAATACAAGCAGCACCCCAATGTGCTCTTCTTCATATAAATGCACAGTGGTCCTTCATCAATCTGCTGAATGACCACTGTACATATCAATCTGCTGAATGACCACTGTACATATCACATTTTCACCTAAGATGAGCACAACTGTAACGATTATTTGACGTGTGTCTGTAGCTTTATCCATACAAGTCAACACAAGTGCACAAGAAAGTTAGAGCAGCTGGAAGCAACTCAATAAGCAATGGAAAAGCTAACTAAAGCGACTCAGCAGCACCCATACACATACTGAATTTCACTTCCAAATCTGATGCTTGTGTAACCTAACCCTAAAGTAGATCAGAGTGATTTTTAGTTTATTATGGACATTTAACTTTTTTAATTTTGTTACCAGTCTTCACCATTTGCAGCATATTATTGCTCTGGACTGGCATGCTGATGACAGTCATGGTGGGACCATGTCAAGGATCATAAGAGGTGGGTGTGACAATGCCGGAGCACAACTTGCCGACCACTGTCCCTCCATAGCAGGAAGTTTCTGAATGACAGCTGAAGATTTTTGAAGATTGTTAAGGATATTAACAGGTTAATGCTTGAATTGGATTTAAGCCGTTGATGTTAGTCTAATGAAAAAGACTGCTGGCCAGTTAATCAGAGATCTTGCTCAGCTGATGAACTACAGGTTGCAGCATTCCTTGCCAGGCTGGAAATCCTACCAATTAAGGTTCACCACTATGTATAAGGTTTCCTATTAACAAAAAAACTCTTTCTGACTCTTTATGCAGATTTTGAAGATTAATGATTTTCTTGAGGAACAAATAGGCAAGTTTAGATTGCTTTTAGCACCCAAAAATCATTGCGGATCATCAACCTTTTGAGCCATTGTCTGGCGATGGGTCAAAAATTATCTAATTTGAAAGCCATTTAAAAAGCAAACATACAAGGCTGTGGGAGCTACAAATCCCAGGGAACAGACCCATTGCAGTAGAACTATAAATACCAGGGTGCCTTGCCGCACATGGGAGCTGCATGTTAGCCAGCAAATGAATTTGGGATTCTATCCCCTTTTAGGTTTACTAGATAATTTCGTAATGGGGTGGCGTAACCCTTAACAAGCAGATTCCAGCGTTGTCTGCTGACTTGCAGACTGATTAGTTGCTAGGAGTGAATACACAACTGCTCTATAAATTGCTGGATTTACTTAGGGCCTAATGCTGCTCCAAACTTTGCACAAGCTGCTGTTATACCGCCCCAGGGCGGATGAATGCCAGGCCACACATTAAAGCCCAAACGACATGGCGCAGCAAATGTGCAATGCTCTGCCTTTTCATAGCCAGCAGAATGGAAATAAAAAAGTTGCAATGCTCTGCAGGTGTTTAAAGAACAAAAAAAAAGCATGATGAAAACTCAGCAGAATTCTCACCGTAGCCCTGAGGGGGGTTGCGCAGTACATCAGATTTCGGAACATGGTGCCAGCTGCCCCCCTCCCCTCCTGGTCACAGGTAAAGCTACCCCTGGGGGTAGTCTGGAACGCCTGGAAGTGTTGCTGGAGGAGGGAAGGGCCTGAGTGTCATGGGAGGGACACATCCACACTTCCTGCTGCTGCTGGGTGGAGTTGCATGTGTTCAGAGTTTGTATATACGTGTGGAGGAGCATGGACTGCAATGTACCACCCTGTCTGCATCCCTGCCATCTTTTAGAACATGGCTTCTAAGGATTCTTTGCTGCTGCCATGCTATACATTGTCATGTTATAATATAACAGGAAAACTCTAGTTCAATGTTTTACTAATTATATATATATATATATATATATATATGAAACAGATCAGCTTAAAGGAAACCTGTAATAAAAGAAATAGAAAGGTTGTAATGCCGGTCGCTCCAGAAAATGCTAGTTGCCTGGCTGTCGTGACCAGGTGACCTGGAGCGGGAGTGCAGCGATTTTGTTGAGCTGCATGCTTGCTTCAGGTCAGAGACTAAACTCTTGTACAGAGGATGGACAATACAGCGCTGTTCTGTTCTATGGAGAGAGGAGGGGGGAGGACAAGCGAGTGGACAGCGGTCATTCCCAATCGGTTGTTCATCCATCTGATGGCGGACAAGTCTGATTTTCACCCAAGATGAGCACAGCATAGCTGGTGGTAGTGCTTTGCTAAGATACCAAACTATGCAAAAAAATGGCAGACAGTTCTCTATGCTGGAGACTTTTGCATAAAGAAGCAAAACCCTGCTTCCACCAAGATGGCTGCCTCCATACAGGGACAGTGCAGAACAAGGCATGGGAAGTTACAGGCCATAGGCCACAGGCAATGCTGGTTACAAAAGGTTCTTGTTGTCACCAGTAATGCCCGCAGTCTCCCTGCAGCTGATCTCTTTCCCATTACTGACTTGGCATGGCTGTCTCTGTATAAAGGTGGCCATCTTGGTAGCGGCAGGGCTTTGATTCTTTATGCCAAAATCTCCAGCATGGAGAACAGTGAGCAGGACAGTAGTTACATCAGCAAATCTCAAGTCAGGGACAGCAGTGCCTGAGATCTCACAATGCAGATATGCAGATATGCGTCTGTGTAGATATGTGTTCCTAGGTACCACATATCACATACCAGTGAAGAATCTTTTTTTCAGAGTCACATTTAAAGTGGGCCTTGCACCTTCATTTCCTTTTTTTTAAAAAGGGCACTTTTTCATGTAAAGTCCTCAATAAACATACTTGAACCCTTCCCCAAAATGTCCTGCATTATCCTCTTGTCTCATCATTGTCTTTACGGCTGTCTCATTGCTATAGGAGAGGTCTTGCACTGCAATATTCTGTTGTGACAGCAGAAGCTGGTTGTCTCTTCCTGGTTTTCTGTGGTCACCTCTCTTCCCCCAATGACACTGTGCCAGATCTTGTACATGCATAGATTGAGATTTGGCACTGGGGCTTTTTGCAGTTTATGTTGAATAGTGCAGCACCCTGGGGTATATGCCATGGGTGTGACATTCCCTGTACAGGACCCCTGCCATAGGGAAGACCCTTTCTATACATTTCTAGATGTTCCCTATAATGTAGTGTGACTTCTGTCTACTTTTAATACAAGATCTATATTGTGGATGACTTTCAACTGTACAACTTAAAAAAAAATGTTACTGTGTTTTATATCCAGTAGATACCTATGATGATTTAACTTCCACTTAATGCTCCTGGCCATTTGGTGTTTATTTTTTGAACTGCTACTATACCAGTAATTTTTGACCCCTGTATCACACTTGCTTGCTGTTGTCACAGTATGTGGATTTTCACACATAGATGTGAATTTTCTTTGTTTACTATTGTTTGCTACTTTCCCCACCTTTTAAATTGTAATCTCTTTTGGGCAGGCTCCTCCTGTGCCACTGTTTGCATCTGTCTGTCATTTGCAACCCCTATTTAATATACAGTGCTGCATAATATGTTGGTGCTATATAAATACAACCTAATATTATTATTGTTTTGCATGCATTAAGGTGAACAGCTAGATAATCAAAAATTAATAAGGAGCCTTAATGCAAAGCAATATGGAAAGAACAGACAAAAGTATGACCTAAGAAAGTTACCTTTTATAGTGCTATAATACACTTACTGTACAGTGCTATGCTTTTAGAGTAGCATCCCGGGGCATTTTTTATGCGAACTCCCAGCCAGGAGGTAGGGAGCATTGACAATAATGTCAGGTGACAGTTGTCAGGCCTACAGATTGTCTAGTAGACCTGTAAATTGAAAAGGACAAAGGTCACATGTTCCTGGTAGTGGAAAGTAGGGTCAGCAATGCTATGGATGAATACGTGGTGGGTAAGTTCTTGCAGGGTAAATTTAAGGGGGTCTGGGGATGCCGTTTGCAGAGACACTGTCACTGATCAATCGTTCATCAATGCAAAATCCCAAATTGATGATCGATGTCAGGGGACCACTGTACACATATCAGATTTTCACCGTAGACAATCACAACAATTTGTCTCATGTGACAATCATCCAACTTGTATACAAAGTATAATAAAAAAACAGGTAATAATAATGTTTGGGTATATTTTGCTTGCTGTTTCGCAAGTGAGCAGGCTATATCAGCTAATAAATAACTCAAGACAAATACATACACTACAACATGGAGTGCATGACAGAGCAGCTGATAAGGATGTGTAAACACAGTGAAGGACTCTTGTAGTGCAGATAGTGTGTGACACAACAGAAGTCCTGAGAACTGGGATAAACACTCACACCTGACCTACACTGGGTCAACAAGCTGCAAGAAAGATTGGAACACAACTCATTGTCTGTATACAAGACTCCTTGTTGCGATAATCATACCTGGCCTAGTGTGACTATGGCCTAACACAAAACAAACACTTCTGAAGTTCCCAAAAGATTTTTGTAATAAATTTCAAATATTTCTTTTTTGGGCAAGTTAACAGTCAGCTGCCATCACAAAAAACACATTTATGGTCTATATTATTTTACTTTTAGTCATCATTGATGATCTGGGGGCCCAAATAATTTATTAAGAGCAATAAAAACATGCATTGATGTGTGTTAAAACATAGGTGTCTATGTGCCCTTAGGGAACTCATCCATTGAGATGTTGTGCCGTACGCTATGTGCCCTATACTGTTCTACTTTGCATACTGTGCTGTATGATATGTGGTCCACTCTGCACAACTGTATACCTTTTGCTGTATAATAGCATTTTGTGTATTGATTTTTGTATTGTTGAATTCTTTTCCATAGTGTGCTGCAAAATGCATACTACACTTTGCACAACTTTATACGCTGTGCTATACAACATATATTGTACATTGCTCCTCTGTGGGAACTGCCCTGTATGATGCATATTCTACATTGCTACACTGAGTTGGGTGATATATATGCTATATATTTTACATTATTACACTGTGCTGTGGAGTGGCAGACATAGCCAACATTTGTTCCTTATCCAGAGCTGAGTTTGGAGCACGGAACCTCAAAGGCAGGTCTGACCATGGATGTAAGAGCCCCTGTGGGAGTTAAAAGGGCCTGGGGCCCTTGTGCATCACACACACTTTGCATGTCCTCCCGTTTCTTGTAATTTATGCTTCACACTGGTTTGTTGTGTACATTGTGCTGTACAAATATATACTCCACTGCTTTTTTGTACATACTCTCCAGTGTATTTTGTATTTCTTACTGTTGCTTTTGAATGTGCTGTGCTGCACATTATATAATCCATACTGTATTCAATGTATATACTCTGCTGTCCATTAAACATTCCACACGGTTCCATTGAATGTATTGCACTGTGCATTATATATTTCATACTGTTCCATTGTGTACACTGTGCAGTATGTGATGTACTCAGCTGATTTTTATATATATATATATATATATTTATATATTGCTGTACGCTAAACATTGTACTGTACAACATAAACTCCACACGGTTGCATTGTATACACTGGGGTGGAGTACGTTGTATATTACCTATTTTACTCTTCTGTAACCTGAATGCTATGCTGTATATTACATACTCTACCCTGCTAAACTGGGTACATTGTGTTGATATTCATACCCCATACTTACAAATGTACAAAAGGAAATGTGAAAGGTTCAAGTAAACTGCAAAATCTCTCTATGTGATAATAAGTGACTACAACCACTGGAAACACTTGTTACCCCTAGGAAATCATCAGTGGCGGATTATCACATTTTACGCTCAAATTTGAAGATATTGCTTGCAATTATGCTCCATTCATGGCCTTCCTCGCTTGTTTTGCAGGTTTGAAGATTTGGAAAGTCAATACCTACTACCGCTGTTGGCATGCAGAAAATACTATGAATTTTAACTGCAAAGGGCACAACTGGGAAGGGCTGCATCTGAATGTGAATCAGTCCAAGCAAGTGAAGAGTGTTGCCATGGCTACCAAGATGAATGAATGGTTCTTTACTTTTGTGCCTGAATCCATTTCCACACAGGAGGCATAGCTGAGACATTAACACTTCTGGGGTCAAGAAATAAGAATACAGAACAATGTTGTGTTGTTTTAGCCCATGGTAGTCAATCAGCTTTTATTAGCTGGATGCTGATGAATAAGAAATAGTTGCTATAGGTGATTGTTAATCACTCTTTGCAACATGCTTGATAAAGAAAAACAGCAACCACAATGTCAAAACAACATTTTATTTGATCTGTAAATGTAATATTTAATGTATTTTATGTTCTGTTCAAGTCTGCATATGGAGGGTGACAACACATTTCTGAGGCTGCATTTCTGCAAACATACAACTGCTCCACCTCCTGCCTAATCATGGAAGAGTCACCATCAACAGTGGTTACACACATTTGCTCCATGCCTTTTCCAAATCTGATATAAGATTTAACATTCAAAGGTCAATTCAAAATATTTAGATATTAGGCTTTCATTAAAATAATAACTGGTAATTCAGCCTTGACAGTACTTGCTTAGGCATTTCATATTTTAGGGTGACAATGTTCTGTTCCTGTCTCCAAAATGTGCTTCTGTGTTGTCACATGGGCACGCCAACTACACTACAAGTGGCATCTTTTAAAGTCAGTTTACTAAGAGCCCATTCACACTTTCGGGGCCTCCCTATACCATGTCCTGATAAATAAATGGGCTGCCAACACACTAGAACAGACAAAAAATATACATGCAGCTTTTTTTTCAGACATAGTTCAGCACAATTGACTATTGTGCGTTGTAGTGCACTGCACCTATACATGCATCCACTCATTTGCAAAGCAGCGGGACAAATATTATTATAATTGCATTATATATATATATATATATATATATATATATATATAGTGCCAACATATTACACAGCACTGTACAGTGTACATAGTCATGTCTCTAGCTGTGCCTCAAAGGGGCTCACAATCTAATGTCCCTACCATAGTCATATGTCATTAATACAGTTTAAGGTAATTTTTTAGGGGGGAAGCCAATTAACCTAATTGCATGTTTTGGAATAGATAGCTACAAATAAAAAATATAAGAACTAGGCCAAAGTATGAGGCTGTATTTGTGATATGTTATTTATTTTTTAGGTCAACAATAATGTTTTCAATGCCCAGGCAGGGAAATAGACAGAGCACAGAGAGATGAGACAGGAAAAGTGAGAGATCAGGCAGAAAAAGAGAGAGCACAGAGAGATCAGATAGGGAGAGAGAGCACAGAGACCTCAGACAGTGATAGCACAGAAAGTAAAATACAATAAAGAGAGTCCTGTAATTCCTTTCCTAGGCATCAGAAGTTGGCATCACCACAATCCAAGATTGGAAGCAGAGTAATAGGGAGCACACAGCTGGTGAAACAACTGCACAGAAAGTGACCGCACAGTGGCAGATAAGTGACAGTCACATTGTGTTCCAGTTAGATAAGATATCCCAGAAGAGGCCGGTTGCATGTGACTCGATGCAGCCATGAGTTGCTAGAAGCTGGATGAGCGCAAGAGCATGAGACAGCTAGAAGCAGTACAATAAGAGACTTCTCCTGTCCCAGAACAAGAATGAGACCGCAGAGGGTAAGATCTGAGCTGCATGTTGTGGTGTTTATATGGGTGAAGCAGTTCTGTATTCCAGACAATTTCTGGTCCCATATACAGATTTGTTTCAGCTCACTCTCTGTATGTAATGTTTATGTACAAGTGTTAGTGTTGTCTATCATTGACCTGTTTACATTAAGCTTGTCACTTGTTCACACTGTGGTAACCTGTAGGAACCAGCCCTGTCCAGACATGATTTATCTTCAGTTAGATAATCAAGGTACTAACACATACAGTGAATGCTCCAAAATTCAGTTAAATAGAAAATGACGAAGTCTCAAAAACCTGGCAGATATTTCTGCAATCAACTGAAAATTCTCCAACTGACCAATCAAGTTGTTTGAAGTTTACTATGATATCAGTGACTTTCGGTTGATCAAATTCAGAAACAGTCTATTGATTTGACTATGGAATAAGCTGCTCGATCAAATGGGAAAAAGTCCAGCCTTATATCATCATTCACTATGGCAGATTAGGGAAAGCCCTGATTGGCACCGGTTACTGCACTGCCCATACCAGGGCATTTCATCTTTGCTAAACCTGATTTCATCCATAGCTTGCGGCACATAGTACAAGAGAGAGATCGGCAAATTTTTGGGGCACCCAAGAGCCTCCCGTGATGCCTGTAGGTATCCCGGGAGGCTTTGCGCTCCCATTCATTCTCGACCACCTAGGCAATCAAGAATTAGGCTGAGGTGCAGCACCCTTTTTTTTTTTTTTTTTTTTTTTTT
>NC_092871.1:10401952-10432922 GCF_032062135.1 Pyxicephalus adspersus
TATTAAAAATAATGCCAGAAGAAATGTCCCCTGGGAAAGCTTGCCACAGAAAATCCTAAAAGAAAGGAACATTTTTACTTGTATTTTTTGGTCAAGCCTGGCACTGGGGGGAGTAAGTCTGATAGTGGCCAGAAGGTTGACATTCCAAAAAGATTCAAATTCCTTTGTCAGCATGTGGTTAGATGATAGGGCAGTTTGGAATTACAGAGTCCTATTTTGTATTGCGCTTATTATTAATATTATTATTAAACAGGATTAATATAGCACCAACATATTACCCAGCGCTGTACATTAAATGGGGGTTAGCAAGGGAGAAGTGAAAACAAATACATGTGATTGGCTGCGACATTTCCACACAGAAGGTTTAGTTCGTTGTGCAAGGTTGGAATAAAAGTGAGCTCCAAGAACAGCTGAACTTTCTATAGAGGTCTGCAAAACTTCTGATTTTGATACAATAACACAGCCCTAGTATCACTCCTATAAAAATCCTTTTTCCCTCACTTTGGTGAGATTTAAATTGGCTTCTTGTCATGTCTCTGCTGCAGGAAGTAAAATCTCCAGTCTGGGACATACATAATAGAAACCACTTCTATGCATTTCTGCTCCAGATAATTTGTGTCAGGCAGAACAATCTAAATGGTTGGACATGGGCTTTAAGAAGAAGAAACCCAATGCACCTTTTATCACAGAAATATAGTTAGTTCATAGATCCCTGTAGGTAATGATTTAGTTGGTTTAATAAGTGTCAGCAGTAAAGAAATAATTTAGTGAATGCTCCCTAATCATTTATCCAGATTTAGTATGTCATTTTCCAACTTGTCCCAGACAAAATGTTAGCATGACCTCAATTGCTTGCTGTAGACCCCACGATAAAAAATATTTTTGGAAATAACCATTTGCTGCCAGAGCATACAGTGACCTCCCTGTGCAGCTCTTGTTGAGTTAACAGCCCTGATAAAATTAGATCTGTATTTGCTGGAGGCTGTAGAAACATAACTGGAAGTGGAGAAGCACAGGGAGGGAATGGAAAGAGGAACAGAGAGAGAAGACAATACAGGAAGAGTGTCCTGGCTGGGACTGGAAAATTCCGATCAGTGGTCCTGACAGAGTAAAGTAAGGTATGTAGAAATCATATGATGATAATTGATTGGGAGGGGCATTTGATGCCGCACATCAAATTCTTGTGCATCTGGATCACCAGGATGTTTGTGTTGGTAATTTATGTGTCACTGCTACATATATAACTGTCTCAGATTGCATTATCCCAGAGTTGGTTGACACCTGCTCAGTCACACCGTCTCTTATTTGTCTATTCCTAGGTGACTTCAAAAATGGCTGCTGCCTGCCCCTTGGCACTTCCGACGCTGCTATTCTTTATGCCGGTTATGCTATGGCTGGTAGACCCTACAATGGGGTACAAACCAGTCATTATGATCCATGGGCTTTTTGACAGTTCTGCAAGCTTGAAGCAGTTGGTGGAGTTCATCAAGAAGGTGGGTGGTAGATGTGTGCAGGTTGTGTACATAGTTCTTGCTATTCAAGTGTTAAATATTTTATGATGCTGGTAACAATATTCTATTTATCACATGAGCAATGTGCCTGTTGCTTGTAAGCCCAAACCCTCTTTTTTAGAAGTGTTCTGTTTCAATTGTTTTTCATAGCCAAAGCATTGGGCAGGTAGTCAGTGACTGATAGTGGCCAGAAGACTTTGATTATTCTGTTTGAGTAATGATGCTGAGATCTCTATTTATTTAGCTTAAGTTTCGGAAGCAGAGAGAACTACTCTTAAGTACATATAAAAACTTCACAGGGTATTGTGGAGTTACAAGGAAAAGGATTTAATAATGCGTTTATGAAGACAATGCAAATAGGTGCTTTTGTGCTGCTAAAAATCAACAGAGCTGAAGATCAAGACCTTCCCCAGCTTTAACAAAAAAAAATTCAAGAAAAATGCTTAATGCCATAGGAGAACAATTACAAAGAACATGTAACACTTAAATATGTATATTTATCAGTGTTAAACAACATTAAACATTTTTAATACCAGGCTGGAAGTGCACAATTGTCTAAAATATCTTTGGTGTAGTATTAACAGAATTCTGCCTGGAAACACCTGACATCAGTGACCTAAAAATGTGCCTATTAACCTTTGCCCATATATTGTAAATGGCACCTTAAATAGTTGTTTAAATACATTACTAACAACCTAGCTTCTTTTTACTGGTAATATTCAATGTTTGCTCCCTCTATTAAAGATGCCTGGGTTTTGTTTGTGAGATTAGTTAGTGTGCAGCAATGAGCCATGTTGTGTCAGTGTAGTGATCATTACACTTGTGTACTTCATTGTACTGGCAGGGATAACCTATGATGTCAGATCCGATTAATGTCCTGTTGTAGTAATATAATTCTCATTCTTTTTGTCCCTGCAGTCTCATCCGGGTACTAATATTTCAGTTATTGATCTCTTTGACCACAAATCAAGTTTACAGCCACTCTGGAAGCAGGTGATGGGCTTCAGGGAAGTGATCTATCCTATCATGCAGAATGCTGGCCGTGAAGGGGTGCACCTGCTTTGCTATTCTCAAGGTGAGTGACTTTCAGACTGCCCACAGCCTAAGCAATAGATGGTATCTGTTCGCTGCTGCAGGGTCCCTGCTCTGCTCTTTGTGTCTGTAAGGGTCAATTTATAAATTGTTGTTTGGGTTCGATGTATTATTTTCCGTGTTTGCTGTGAGGGCTGCAACATATGTTCAAAATCAATGGCACCATAATACTTTAACACTTGTATAATGGTGCACAGAACTGAAAAGTCGTGAATATTCCATCAGTGTTGGGCTTAACATAAGGAACCTCACTACTTTATCAACATCATATAAAATCTTTTGCGTATTTGGTGGTGTTGTAGGCAAAACAAAATCCTTGTATGTTGTTCAAAGCCAACAAGTCTTCAACATTAGGACCCCAGCAATCACTCTGCAGACCTTCCTAGAAGTGAAAGCATTAACCAGAACCTGCCACCATCACTTGAGCACAGAGCTTCCTAAATTGGTTAACTACAGCAAATATGAGCAAGTACTGTATGATTGGTCTGTGTTGTTTCACAGGCAGTGTGGACTAAACAACCAGGCTAACAGTTAAAACATGGTGAACCTGCAGTGTGGCTACTGGCTACTTTATTGGAGGGATTAAACTTTGTACTGATGCTTCTTAAACAGCTAAATAAATAGAATATCTTTAAGGCTAATCTGTCACTGGGATAATAGAAGACAAACTACTGTGCCGACCAAATCTGCTGCGATACTGACAGGCAACTCTTTAGCATTTTTTGCCTGCACCTGCCTACCCCTTGCCCTCAAATATAAGCAGTGATTGGGTAAAATGTATGTCGGTGGTCAAGGTTTAGCTGTAAGCCCTGAAGCAACAGACTGGGGTACTTTCACACCCATAACAAAGGATTGAGTTATCACCATCACTGACTGCAACCCCTATTTAATATACAGTGCTGTGTAATATGTTGACACTTTATGAATAGAATAATAATAATAATGTTTTTTTCTCAAGGGCCCAATGCCCTGGGGGCAACTTATACTCGTTTATAAGCAAGTGAGCGAGTGCCTTAGCTACAATTTAGCATGGTTTAACAAGGGTTAACTTAACAAGGGTTAGCATGGCATTTGTGGGGAACATTGCTAGATTTTAGGACTGATTTATTTAAGCTCACCAAGGCTGGAGAGGATACACTTTCATCAGTGAAGCTGGGTGATCCAGCAAACCTGGAAAAGATCTGGTGCATTATTAAATACATTTGCTAGCAAATGACTTTGAAGACTTCCATTCCAGATTTGCTGGATCCTCCAGCTTCACTGATGAAAGTGTATGCTCCCCAGCCTTAAAGAACTTTAATAAATCAGGCCCAAAGTCTAGCAATAGTGATGACTAGAAATGAGTGAAACTATTTGTGTATTATTTATCACCAAACCATAATTTTTTAATTTGGCTGAACACGTGCCTGCAAATTGGTTTGAGAAGAATCATGAAATTGTTGACTCTCAATGGTCTGGAATAATGATTGTCAAACTTATGCAAAAATGTATGAGATTTACAAGATGCATTCATTTGATACTGACATGTTCCCTTTAACTCCCTGACAGCAGTGCAGTTTCTGGAGCCTGGTGTTGTTATTCTGTAAATGATCACAGTTGCTGAAGATTATTTCCGCTTGATGAACTGCTCATGACTGTTTGGCTCTGTGACAGACTGAACCCCAGACAGAGCCTCATCTGCTCACATGAATCCTATTAATCCGCCCTAATGCTTGTCATTCTATATATGAATGAGGCAATATATTCCTTCAGTAGTTGTCACATGTTAGCTCTCTTTTTCCACCCTGCCAGTGATATCTGTGACATCTAATCCTGCAGCATCCTTTTCATTCCTGGGTATGAGTCACATGACGCTGCACATGCACTGCCCGTAGGCATGTGCAGAGGTGTACACAGTGACACATTTACCATCTCAGCTCCTTTCTTGCAAGATATCATAGACTTCCTTCCGTGAAATCATTATAATCTAATAATAGGTTTTCAATGATAGTGCTGGGTTAGCATAAGTGTGGCTGTGTAATCTCAGCTAAATAAAATTGAACAGAAAATTTAACAGACACAAAAGGCTGCGTAGAGGCTAGCCAAACACATGGGCTCCTTTAATATATCCAAGCACATCCAGCAACTTGGCATTTCCTCCATGTTATGGATAGGAGAAGTGTTTTGTCCTAGGGTGATAACACTTATATTTACATTACATTTACATTACAGTCAATAAGTAAAAAAGTGAATGTTGTCACCCTAGGACATGAAGAATTTTACGGGTAGAATCATAAAAAAATGCTTTACCATAACGTTTTTCTATCTGAGCTGTGTGCGTTTTTTTTTTAAATGTAGCTGTTATGTCTAATTTTTTTTAATCTTTTTATTTTTCTTAGGAGGATTAATCTGCCGGGGTCTCTTGGAGACCATTCCAGATCATAATGTGGACACATTCATTTCCTTGTCATCTCCTCAGATGGGACAGTATGGAGGTGAGGCTTTCACAATAGTACTTTATTCATTTGCTTTATAGTAGAATGCTGGGCGAGCACCTGAATGCCCAGTTGAAATAGATTTATGTGAACCATATTACCTGCCAAAGGATTGGTAGTCCTGTTCAACCATTCTTTTGATTGACACACTAAATAGCAAGGCAGAATTGTTTTCTTAGAAGCCAAGCTGTAGTCACTGATTAAAATGATTTTCATGTGTTATCTCTCTCCCCTTCCAGACAGAAAGTTTAATCCCTTACTTATTCTAGAGGTGTTGTAAGAATACTTACTTTATTCTTCATTCCCCTGTATTCAGCACTCTCCTCCATTCCTAGTTTTTGGAACGGGCTCTTGAAATCCTAACCTACATTTAATGTGATGATAGGATGAGGGTGATGATGATGGAGAGGTGCAAGTGATGAGGAAGAATGGATTTGTGGGACAAGGGGGGTTGAGGAAAAAGGAAAGCATTTCTTGATTGTACTCCCATACTATACTGAACTAGTTATTAACCCTTTACTTGCCAATGACATGGTAATAATAATATTATTATTATTATTATTACAAAGAATTTATACAGCACCGACATATTGCACAGCGCTGTACAAAGTCATGTCACTAACTGTCCTTCAAAGGGGCTCACAATCTAATGTCCCTACCATAGTCATATGTTAATGTCCTTATGTATGTGTGTAATCTTAAATATAGTCTTGGGTTAATTTTGGGGCCTAGCGCTGCAGAGGCCAGAGTGCTAACCACTGAGCCACCGTGCTGCCTATGTAAATGCTGAATTTGCAACACATATTTGGTATCACTGTTTATGCCATAGTGAGTGAAATATTTATATGGTAATTAATTACACCTAATTCTAATTAGATGAATAATAGTGCTTTTCAAAGTGTTGTCAAATCATTTTGAAAATCATTGTTTGTTACTGGGTGCAAGCAGTTTTGAATTCTAACCTTGCTTTGGGAGGGAGGTGACTAAATTAGGTGGTGAAATGAATAAAACTTACTACTATTTTTAGGATTATTGGTGGTCACATTAAAAAAGGAAAAACAAAACTTAATGTACAATAAGAACATTGATAGGCTGGATTGCTGTCATGCCAGTGTTTCGTGTGTGGTGTTTACCAGGGCATCACTTCTGTAGCTGGGATATTCCCTAGTCTGTATAACTGCATGTTTACCATAAAGTATATTTACACAGAGGGAACTAATTCTTTAAGTGTCAACACACTGGGAAGTTCTTTAAAACATGTTTTCTGCAAACAGGAAAGTCAATGGTAGTATATTTAGCTGTCACAAAATGAAAGCTTGAACAGGGAAGCAGTCACAATAAATATGGTTATATCTTCCTATTGACTTCCCTTCATCTCATCTCTTGTATTATCAAAACTGAACTTTTTGGTAAACATATTTATTCTACTTGATGGGGCTGATATCAGACGAGAATTTGTCGTGTGTACGGTGTTGTTGTCTGTCGTCCGACCTGGCGATCCACAGACGCCGATCGATCGCAATAAAAGTTAAGAGGAGAGAGTGCAGCGGGTTGCCGCTCGGTTGTTCTCCCCTCTCCATAGATCAGAATGGCGCTGTATGTACAACGCTTGTTTATGCATTGTGGATCGTAAAAGATCCTTTCCAACGAAAATCATTGCACATGGGTACGCAGCCTTAGGGTCTCAAAATATTAACACTTGAGGCCTCAATTTAAAAATACAATGAAAGACAAGGTCTTCGAGCACAGACACACTGACATATTGAGTCTAAAAATAATTCCACACTGACACTGGGGGTTTTAAAGTATTGATTCACTCATTAAAAAAAAGAATATTGGATTTTCACCTAAATAGAGGCAGATCAATAAAGAATATAATCTGCTTGCATGAATTATTAGGCAAGTCAGACATTTTCTCAAAATGATGGCATACCAAAACCTGGCTTCCTACTATGTGTATGTAAATATCCCATTTTATTGCAACAAATATTCACAGGTATGTTCCCAGCACATGGTTTATTTAGATTTCTTCATAGTCATTCTCTATCAGCAAAAGAGGGACACTAAAAGGGAGCTTTAATTAGGAATTTCATTTTTTAATTAGGTTGAAGTTGTAAGTTTGTTTTTTCCATCCGTTTTTTTACAGCGCTTTCCTTTCTCTAATAGTTTTTTATGATGTGGTGATTTTTACTTACTGTTCTTTGAGAGTTCTTTCCTTGACTTTACAAAAAAAAGTCAGGACCTTTACCAAACAATTGCCAAGGTAACATGAATAGCCACTAAGAAAAATTTTTATGGAACCAGGACTCCACTATGGAGGATGTCAGCCAAACGGGGCTCAGACATCAATAAAAATCTGATAAAGGATAATATGTTTCTTTACTATTATTATTATCATTATTATTAATAATAATAAAAAACAGGATTCATATAGCGCCAACATATTACGCAGCACTGTACATTAAATAGGGGTTTCAAATGACAGACAGATACACACAGTGACACAGGAGGAGAGGACGCTGCCCCAAAGCGCTTACAATCTAGGAGACAAAACAAAAATTTTGTCTATGGGTACGCATGACCAAATTTTTTGAACTCCATTGTATTTTTAGATAACAGAGATGCCACAAAAGAATTTAATTATCCCTGTTTTGTTTTGCAGACACGGATTATCTTCGGTATCTGTTTCCCACCTATGTGAAAGCTAATTTGTACAGATTCTGCTACACCCAGATTGGCCAGACTTTCTCCATTTGCAATTTCTGGAATGGTAAGGTGTAACAATGAAATTTTGGAAATTAAGGAATAGGGGGTGGGGAAGGGGATTTAAAAATGACCACGAGCATGTAGAGACTGAATGATGGGGTTGGTGTTTAGGAATGGAGCTCAGTCTTTAGGTCAGCTCCCCATGTATACTCTCTGTTTTGGACAAGAGAGTTCCTTTAGCCCACCAATGTCTGACCTCCACAATATCATTTCTGTCTGATTGTAAAAGTATTTCTGCTACTGGAAGTGTGTTTCCTGGCCTTTTACTCCAGTGCATAGCAAACTTGAATAATGGCCACACCACTCATCACCAGCAGCGTAATAGTGCTAAGAATGACCAAGTCTTTTATGTGCACTGCACAATGTGGTCAGGATATAATGCCTGTTTATAATGAACCACAATGATTAAGGGCTGCACAACCACTATTATAGGGAAGAAGATGTAACACCATGAAAATGAACAGTGTGCAGTGTCTGTATGAATATGGTTTGATTTGGCCTTATGAGACCAACTTCTTGCATTACTATACACTCCGTAAAACCAGTTTGCCTCTTCTGCCCATTGCTTAAGGTTCATTTAAACGTATTTGGTAGTTCTGCCTAGGGCAGTTCTAGGAGTGTCAGTAGGCAGCATATCTTGTTTAGCTGCATTGGTATGCATAAAATGTATAGCCAAGTGTACTGCCATACAGTCATGGCCTTTGTAAAAGCCCTGAAGTGTGGTAAAACCAGTTCAGGACTGGTAATCAGCATGTAGCGAGGGGGAAGGATTGGTCACATGGAAAAGAGGCATGTAAGACTGATTATTATGATTAGATAACATTCCATTTTACACCCCCTAAACATAAACAAACATGTAACCTGTAAAGTGCATGGGTAGGCTGACTGCAAGATTTTATTTTTTCAAATGAAGCTATGTAAAAGTTTTATGTTTTCCTTTAACACTTATCTTTGTGCATTCAGATCCTCACCATCACGACATGTATATAAATGTCAGTGATTTCCTGGCACCTATAAATTCTGAAAGGCCGGAACCAAACACTACAGGTAGGTCAACTGGCATCTTTTCACTCTCTGGATTGAAATTGGGAATGTTCCCTGCACTTCTCTTCACTGTGTCATACTGTATGTGGTCAGTGCAGTTTATGGATACCTTTTTTTTCATGCATGCCCTGTGATATGACTTGGCACCTCCAGTTACAGGCTAAAAAAAAAACCAAGCCAGTACAGTCATCTCAAGCCCCTTTTAGCTGGGTGCCCCACCCGGCACTTTTTAGTAATCACTCGGCTGTCTTCTTTGGATGGTTACTGATAAGTTGGGTCACAATAAAAGGGCTACCACCTGCCTACAATTTCTACCCACTCAGGTTAAAAAAAAATCCTGGGTTGAACACTGCAGTGGTTTACAAATAACAGCACTATTGTCTGCCATGTGCACTTCATTGAGCTGCCTATCAGGTTTATCACATAGACAGAAAACAACCAGTTGAAGGAGCAGACTAAGCAGGCTGATAACGCTGTTTTTTGCAAGACAGTGGCTTGGCTATGTCAGACTGCAACAGGAAGTGTTGTTAATGTCCAGATCTTTTGCAAAAAAAAAGAAAAGAATACACAGTGATGCATGATGCCAAACACACGGAAAAATACATTTTGGGTTTCTTCTGGGCTTTTCTGCTACCTAAGCCTCATTGATGTAACAAATATTGGGCTTACTTTTGTATTCAAAGCAAACTTTAATGAAAATGTGATGGTCAAGCACTTGTATAGTAGCTAAGGACAAGCAGAAGGTCATTTTACTAATACATTTTTAAAATTGCTAGACAGGTTTTCTTCTATACATGGTCACCTTGGATTGTGCATTACATTGCAAGAACTTTGACTTTGAACTTTGTTATCAGGGTCATGGTCTGGTTACCTCCCCCCCCCCCTCTAAATAACTTACCCTGCCCCCCAAGACAGTTTTTTTTTTTTTTCTTTTCACCTTCCTCTCCTAACTCCTCTTCTAACTTCCTTTTTATCTCCATAAGCCACCTTTCGAGACTCTCTTCTTTTAAGTGTTTGGCAGCCCAAAGCTATTGTGTTTTAGCCAAATCCTCTCCGCAATATACTAGCTAGGCGATGGGGGTTGCCCACTGCCTTATTTCTAGATTAGGAGAGCTCTCCCTCCCTTGCAATCCCTGCTAGTTACCCTTCAGCTCATCACTGTAAGCGAATGGTACTACCTGCATTACCATGATTTTGTGAGGGTGGCTGGTTATGATCACTTAAAATGCTGCTCTGTATCTTTAAGCTTGTATCGTTTTTTTATTTTTTAATAAATAAATTTATATTATTATAATAATAAAATTATATTATAAAATTATATTATATAATAAGATTTCAATAAAAATCTTGAAATAGGTTTAAATATTGCTTGTTTGGTTTAGAATTGATGATCAAATATCTTGTGAAAATTCAGTTCGACATTTTTTTCTTTGGTCTTGAATTGAATTGATATATTTAATATATATTGTGTTTTCTCTGGCAGAATGGAGGAAAAACTTTTTACGACTCAAAAAAATGGTTCTCATAGGAGGTCCCAACGATGGCGTCATTACTCCTTGGCAGTCCAGGTAAAGTTTTTACTGCAACACTTCAAACAGGCTGCATATCTTGCACAGTGCTTCTGCTCTCTGCTGTCTTGCTTTGTTATTGCAGTAAGCTTAGAAACCAGATACCCTAACACTTCTTTATCTTTTTTTTTTTTCAGCCACTTTGCATTCTTTGATGAAAATGAGACAGTGGTGGAGATGCAACAACAGCAGGTTTGTAGCATTGGCAAAGTTTTTCTAGTTTAGTTAAAGAGATATTTCACTATTAAAAACAATAAAAGGAGCAGTAAAGGAAAGAGTGCAACTTTTTTTTGGGTGTGTTGAACAGTAAATAAGCACAACATTTTATACCAGCAATCAGATGCTCCCAGGGTTTAGACACACACAAACAGCAAAAAGCTCCGGCTTTGTAAGAGCGCATAGAGCACTGGAATCCTGTGGTAGTGAGGAAAAGGATATTTAGTAAATATTTATTTTTTCTCTAGCAAAACAAACTTTTAAGCTTTGCAGTATGGGGGACCCCAATGCATTGATACATTTAACAGCAGCCCATAGTGGGGTGGTAATGTCTTTAATGCTCCCCTTGTGCCTCTTGTATAAAATCCTGATTTGAGAGTTTTGCAGACCAGTAACGTAAATTTTCCTTCACTCATGGGGCAACTAGCTAAATCAGAACCTAATCAAGCTTGTTTTTTGTGCTACAGTCAACTTCCATTCATTTTCTCCTATTAAACTAAGTTACTTGTCTTTTAGGTGTATGAGGACGATACATTTGGTCTCCGCACTCTGGATAAAAGAGGAGCAATAGCAGTCTACTCTATACCAGGAGTTGTACATACCATGTGGCACTCGAATGAGACGGTTTACAAAGAATGCATCGACAAGTGGCTCACGTAATGTCTCAACAGTCTTCATCAGCTTATCACACGTCTGCCATACACCTCTTTTATGCCGCGCAGTTTGACTTGGACTTCTGCACCTCAGTATTGAGCTTAGCAGTCATGTCTCTTGTGCTGTGGGCAGCTGCAGTCCTATCTTGTCCTTCTGAGAACCTGAACCCCTTCCAATTTTTTTCGTAGAAGTCACATGACTTCATTTTATGACTCAAGTGCAGTGCGCCCTGCTCTATATTACCAGGAAGTTGGTCTCATTTGCATTATCTAACAATCAATGGGATATATTTGGGTACTTTATACCCCCAAGACTTTTTCTGAAAGTAGTTTGTTTTGTTTATTAATGTTTTTATAGGTAACTGAATTTTAGGGAGCAATTTGCACAGTGGGAAAAGGGGTGATCGTTGCTGTTACACAACTGGCAATTGCCTATTACTAAACAGGGATCCTCTACCTCCACACCTCAATCATCTGCTGGTGAATATTGGGCTAATATTGGGTGCTTTTTAAAGTTCCTTTCAGGCAAAATTATGAATGTGGCTGCCTATACCTTGTTATCCTAAAGGTAACCTTAGGCAGGAATAATTATTCAAAGTGAACTATTTCAACTATTTATTTGACTTTATTCATGAGTTAAGGTTGTTTGACATCCAGTCAACATGGCAACATGCCTTTATTAAATTCTAAAATATAGGTGTGTTGCCCGAAAAATGTGCCGGTTGGCAGTTAAAAGACAAAGTGCCCACAAAATATTTTACAAGTTCTAAAGAAAATATCCCCCCTCTATGTCTCCATTAATAAATCTGATACCAATGAAGCCTGAGGACTGGGATGGTATGGTTTTGCCTCCATTCTACTGCAAGCCTGCATAGGTTCTGGGTTGTAAAGCTGCTTTTAGTTTTAAAATCCTAAATCTGTTGATCCAGAACAATTTGCAGGCATCCCCTGAGGGTGACCAAACTGGCATTCTGCTAAGCCCAGTGACTGGGTAGTAAATAACCCACCATTGTTGGTGCCATATATTGCAGTTCTCAGGGCACTGTGATTACAGTTTTATTTGTATATCTAATGCATTTCATGGCAAAAAAAAAGTTTTAAAGTGAAGCTAAAATTGTGATTTGAAAATTCAGGTTTCAGCAAAATTACTTTTTTTTTTTTTATTTCTCCCTCACTTCCTGAGTGAATGAAATGGAAGGCAGAGGTGGTGTCATGGAATGAAGAGACATGGGCAACAATAAAAAAAAAGGTTTTATTGTTTTTGGAGAGATTTTCTGTTATCTTCGGTCTTGACAAGAAGTTAGGGAATCTTGCCAATATGGCAGAAAGATCTGATTAAGGTTGTAAATGTTTTCCAATCTATACAAAAAATAGTGGGTTGAGTTAAAATTAAAAAGTTTCTCTGTTAAAGGCATTCATCGCCACTTATATATTAATATATTAAAACAAATACTGGTATGGGCATAAAGTGCCATCACTTGGAGGTAGAGTTTCAGCTTATTGAAACTTCCTATCCTCATATTCCTATCACATGGATAGGCTACCTTTGTGGCCAATATGATTGTGCCTGCTTGATCAGCCTGCTGTACAAATAGTATATTCGATGTTGCTGAAGATATACCTACAGCATTTTATTTATTTATTTATTTTAATTAAATTCCCTTGAACAGGGCTGTGTCTCCCAATAGTTTTCAAGCCAATGAAACTCCAGATGTCTGAGAAGCCACAATCAAACAATTATCCAAGTAAAACATTTTGCAGGCTCCTTTTATTTATACTTTGAATTCCACAAGCAGCTTCATAGCTTAGCATGCCAGTCTTTTGTCTTTACTGCTGTTTCTTTAGGGTGCCCTGCAAACCTTACTTTATTTGGTGCTTTCTCTTCCTCATTTGCAGTCCCCTAATGCCCCTTTGTTTTTATGCAAAATGATTATCTCAAAAAGGTGTTTTTACCTCTTTATTATTATTATAACCTACCTATGTCCATAGTTGCTGGAAAATCTTTCTTCCCTCCTCAGTTGTGATTCAATATTGGGAGGGGGGTTCTGCAAAAAATCATCCTAAGCAAATGTGGTCACGAGAATGTTTCACCTGTTCTCTTGGCCACTTTTGTACCACATTTGTGGCCGAGGCCTGAACAACGTTCACATAATCTGGGCAATCGCACTGCCTTTTTGCTGCTTTTGTCCTGGTTATTAAATGCTTGACATTGGCTTGTACTGGCTGTTGAATCCAACCCTATAGGGTGCAAAGCAGCAGTAAAGGCATCCTTACCCAAAACAAGCAGGCCTGTTCTAGCAGCAGTCGTTTGGAGCAATGGTCGCCAATCCCCAGGCTTCGGACCTGTGCTGGTCCGTGTCTGGTGAGTTTGTGGCCACAAATGGCAGGAGTGCTGGGAACGGTAGCGCAGGGGCCTTCCATACACTGCTCTAAAGCTAATAACAGTGTGACAGCGGGAATGCAACCAGTGGGAGTGCGGGCATCTCTCCTCACACTGCGCACACAGGAGCTGCTGAGAATGGCAGAGCAATGTATGTATTACACTTTTCTGCTATTTCCAGCAGCTCTGACACCTGACAGCACACCAGCTCTCTTACACTACTCTGCTATTCTCAGCTAGTGTGCTGACAGGAGGCCGAGCTGCTGAGAATAGCAGAGAAGTGTAAAGTGTACATATACCGGGCCACAGCAAAATTTTATTCTATTTTACCAGGCCCTGCTGTCAGAAAGTTTGGGGATAACTGTTTTGGAGGACTGTTGTTCTATTACAATTTTCACAGGTCCACTACCAAACATAAAGAATTGAACAAGCAACCAACTGCAACAGAGATTGGGAATTATAGTTTTTGATTTTTTTTAACCAATGATTATATTTTTTTGTTGGGTATACCAATCGTAGATCTAGTCTGCAGCATCCATATGCCCAATCAGATTTCAGGTTACCAGTTCTAAGGCTTCACTAAATGTCATTTAGGCTGGGTCTACACGGACGTTTTTCAAAACACATGTAAACGTTCCTATTGCGTTTATATGCATTTTTAAACAATTTTATTAGCGTTTTAAAGCTTGCCTTTAAAATGCTGGAAAACGCCTATGCCACGTTTGTACCGCGTTTTCAACGCGTTTACATTTTTAGTGCTTAAAAACGCAGGAAAACGTCCAATTGAAGTCACTAGAAGCACATTTTTCTACCCGCATTTTTGGGCATTTTCCAGCTTTAACACCCAGCGGTTTAATTTTTTAAACGTTGCAAGCAACGTTTTAGATAAAGCTTATAAACGTGCCTCAAAGAAACGTCCTGGTGTAGATTAGCTAATTGGAAACCATGGGGATTTCAAACATGGGAATTAAAAGCCATAGGTTAAATGCTGGGGAAAACCTCTGTGTAGACTAAGTCTTATGAAAACCACAAAAAAGGCAAAAAGGGGTGTTACCCAAACCAGCCAATCGGTGATTAGCTTATTGATATAAGCATGCGCTAAAATGTCAACTGGAATCATGCTGATTGCAGTATGAAATATCTGTTTTTTTTTTTTGTTTTTTTTTGCATTGGCTAAGCACAAAATACCTGAAAGCCCAATTTAGCCTAATCTGTTTTTTTAACATGGATAGCATGGGAAGTGGTTACGTTCTTTAAGGTTTTGATTTTAGTGTCCTATCTGGGAAGATTGCTGCTTACCCATTACTTCTGTGATGTGAGAATAAGAAAGGAGGGTAATGGGTGTCAGTGAGACAGGCAAAAGAAACTGGTGTTATTACAAATCCTGAATCTACTTATTGATTAGAATTTCTTTGTTTGCACAATGGAGCAAGTTTCCATCACTTCCTGTGCCTATGACCCCCATCACTGGGACAGAAATGAACAAATTACTTTCCAGAATGGATCCAAGGGCACTTGAAACTTGACCAATTTTAAGAACTGTCTGTCTGTCCAAACAACCCAAATATCTATCCATAGAACACAGGGATGGTATAACAGATCTGAAACACTAAACGTACACAGCTGGAATTAGGATTTGGGATTTGTGCATTTAGGCAGAGAGCAGTAACTTATGGTAGCCAATCAAAATGTGTCTTTTAGACTTAAAGTGGACCTAGAATCACATCTATGTTTTCTTAGTAAATGCATGCTTAGTAACATGTAAAGGTATTAAGTTCCCTTTATTTATTCCTTCCCTTTTTCTGAAGGGTATCATTCTGGATGAGATGACTTGTAAATGTAAATTCTGGTGCCTGTGTAATTTTGTTTGCAAATGTCTGATACAGATCAAACTCTGCAGGAGTTTCTCACCTGTTAGGCTGCGTACACACATTCATTATGCATTGTTGTTTGAAAGGATCCTTCATGATGTCAAAAGACTGCATGATGTATGAATGTGCGCTGTACATGCAACACTGTACTGCTCTATGGAGAGGGGAGGGGGGGAACCACGGAGCAGAACCCCACTGTGCTCTCTGCCCTTCACTTTCATTATGGTTTTTTGTTGTGGATCTGTGGACGAGCACTGTACACACGCCATATTCTCGTCCGAGGTGGCTGTTGAACGAGAATCTTCTGACGTGTGTATGCAGCTTTACAGTGTTGCAGTCAGAGCACTAGGGCTACTTACAGACATCAGATGATACTTGTCTCCACGACCGGCAATGCAAGTAAAAGGGAGCCGCTCGCTCATTTACCCCCCTTCACTCTCTATAGAACAGAACGGTGCTGTATGCACAACACTCTTTCATTCCTCTTTCAGTCTCTTGTCATTGGAAAGGATTTGTCTAACAAGTCTAACGTGAACGTTTCAATTCACACAACTGGTCCGGTTGCAGTTCATTTACTGCTTCCTCAAGCTAGGAACCGCTGCCTCTTGGGGAGATGTTACATGTAGCAATCCCATGTCGAATGAATAGGGGCGTCAGTAAGAGGTACCTGTACCACTCACAGATGCCGGCTGTCACATGTGCAGACGTTGGTTAAGAACCAGTGCCGCCATGCAAGTGCTTGAGCCTTATGAAATCACACAATGTAGAGGCAGATATGAACCTGCCCCAAGGGGAGCGGAGATATGGAAAGGTCCTGTGTCTGCAGCAGACTGGCAAAACTTATCTGGCACCCAGAAAATGCTTTTTTAATTATTTGAAAATCATATGGTTGCATGTTTCAACTTGTCAATGTATTCATTCAGACTTTTTTGTTATTGAAAGGTCCACGTTAAGATGAAATAAAACCATTGTGCCATTTATACCGCCTTTTGCCCATCAGCTTTGCTCCGACCTTAATAAATTGATTCCGTGTATTGCGATTGGTCGCATGGATCCATTTTCAATGTGGTCGCCTTGAAGGACGCACCATAAAGAGCAGATTATTTCAATGTAATGCCTTTTCTTGCTACAACCTTTGCCCTCATCAATGCAATGACCCCTGTGATGGGTCACAGACTTTGTTTTTTTTCCTATTTACCTTCTTAAATGCCCAGCAGGCTTGTATCTTCGCAGGCCCGGACTGCTCAGGATGTGGGTATTTATTTACGTGTGGGATCCCCATGCGGCATGGAAGCTGCTGGATCTAAAGGACTTAGCCGCGTCACTGCCCAGGATCTTGTAATCAATTTCTGTGTTTTTTCTGCTTTTTTTAATTGCTGTTTGTCGTGTTCAATAAAACTATTCTGCATTACCTTGGCTGTACAGAATTTTATAGATCTGATGATTTACAGCCGAGTGCTTCTTATAAATATGGGTTCAGCCTTGCTGGTCCAATCTTGTTGCCAGAGCAACTAAAACTGCTCCTGGGAGAACGGATCGCACCCCCCTGCCAAGCCCCAAAAAAAGAAGAGACGCACATTGCTGGGTTCTATTCTGCCAGGCTGTCTATCGGTGTGTATAAAACCCATTCTTCTCATTCATACAAGCTACATAGAAATGTGTTGGTAGGTTACATTACTTAAAGCTCAAATGGCTGGTTTAATTCAGCTGGTGAATCATAATAAAAGGTTTGCTATGCCCTACAATTTGTATATTTCTTCTTAAAAAGCAGAATAGAAAAGCCATAGCCTGCCAGCATGCTGTGGAGAAGAACCCATGCTGCATGGAAGCAGTGGCCCCTCTGCAGAGGTTAGACACGCCCCCTGTTAGGTCAGATCTAGAACTCTCCAACCGGCAAAGGCTATGCTTTCTGCTGATTGGAGAACTTTAATGCCTTAAAGCTATTACCTAAACAGAAAAAACATAACCGCTGTACCTGCAAAGGGGCCATTTTTTATGTAGCTTGTGTTCTGCTTGCACTGCTGAACACTTCTCCATTGATGAGAAATGATCCTCTGATGTCTGCTGCACTTTTATGGGAGTGTCGGCCCTTTGTGTACACTGCTATGCTTTGTGGTTCCCCATCAACGCCTTCAGTAATGATGTGAAGGAACAAGAAGGAACCACAGGCAGTGTAAGGTTTTCCCAACCTAGACTACCCTTCAACAAGCATGTGTATATCAGGCATACGCATGCTTGCTATGCACATGTCTGTTCCAGACTAGCTACTTCCTAGTTAGTGAGGGGTGGACCAGGATGACTTTCCTAGAAAATAACTATAGAGGCTTTCATATTCCTTTCCTGGAATGTTTTATTTAAATTTACATAATTGGTGTAAAATGATTTTGCATAATTTAAATATTCTATATTTACGCTATACATTTTACAATGGCTGATAGGTGTGGCCCCTGTGACCATACAGGGTCCTATGTTTGACCACAGCCACCCTGGTAGGTGCTGTTCTTTTGGAGACTTCCCACCCCCTCATGCAAAATATATTACCTGGCCACAACGCACACAGTTTTAATTGTATTATAATTGCAATTATGGGGAGCTGAAAATGCACATTTTAATGCAATTGCACTGCAATGTTGTGATTGGATGTTTTCAAGTGTAATAAATGCACAAATCTGAATCGATTAATGCCTATCACAGCAGCAAAATATATATCCCTATTTAATGTATAGCACTGTGTAATATGTTGGTGCTATAAAAATACTGTTTATTAATAACAACAATAATGATGTCTGATTTTACAAGCATCAAGATCAGAGAAAACCTCTAGCTTTTTTTCCTCCAAATTTTACAAATCAGATACACTGCCCCTTTAAGGGGAGTGGTCTTCTCACCTGTGTGAGCAGACGGGACACACCCAAGGTAAATAATCCTGTGAACGGATTAAACCACTGCAGAGGAGGGGGGAGTTGTTTCTGTGGATTGTACCAAGTGAGGATAATCATACCTAGTCAGCAGAGTCCTGGATATCCAGGTGGTGACAATCTGGTGTCTGCTCTGTCCAGCCAAGGTATAAGTGTTGTCACCTCCATTCACACCTTTGTATCCAGACTGCCTCTACCATGTGGTATTATTAACCCTTCAGGTGGCAGAAGACTCAGAAGCAGCACCAGGGACTCTAGTAAGTTGCAGCATTTTTTGTTTGTTTAGATGCCAAGCTATTATAAACACCCTGGGGGGGAAATATGTGAACTATGACATGGACCTTGAACTAGTGACATGACTATGGACCTTGTACAGCGCTCTGTAATATGTTGGTGCTATATAAATACTGTGTAATAATAACTATAGGAATAGTCCTGGGTTTAAACCCCTCGGTGGTAATCTATGTACGTGGCAATACTTACATACCTGTAAATGGGGTAAATTCCCGAATCTGGGGTGTGAATTTGCAATTCATTGTATGGGGTTCAGCAGTCTGGGGGATATAGTGCTACAGGTCGTGGAATGTGGTGCGCCATTACGTTTGTAGGTGTTAGAAGTGTGCAGCTGTCAGAGTATTGCGACGCTGCATTAGTGTTGGTCTGATGGAGGAGTGCATGCCACTGCATTGGTTGTCAGATGAGAAATGTGCAAAGGATATGGAGAAATTGTTTACCTACCTTGTAGGTAGGTCTAGTTGTAGATCAACTTGGGACAGCCGCTGTAATTTATAATGGAGGAGGAAGCATCATCTGCTCCCCCTCCATAGAACAGAACAGCACTGTGGGTATAGCCCTCAATTGTTCTTCTGTCTCTGGAAATGACACTGAAAGATCATTCCCAGGCACTTCCTGCTATACGGTGACCACACTCCCTGTTTGCCATTTGTCCTTTATCCTGGTCATATGGGCTATTGCAGAACACATTACAAAGGCAAGGTCCACTGTTGTCATCACTGTGTGTCTGTGCTTCAATATGCAATGCAGGCAGTTCACTTCTGGTGGGAGGGGCTAGCAGAGTTTTGTACATTACAGTGGTGGCGCCCTGCCTTCTCTCAACCCTCAGGACCAGATGATGCTGGCGGTTCTCCAGCCAGGAATCTGCTGCATCTACAGAGTTCATTATGTGGAAAGTATTCACTGCTTACTAGGAATCTGTGAATATTAGCATGTCTGTAGCCTGTCTAGTGCCGGCCTACACCAAACATTTATATAATTTTTATGCAATCAAGCTGACTCGTGCATAACCTAGCTGTTGATAGATCTGAGCCGTGTCTTTTGAATTTTCCCCAGGTACAAGGGAAAGAAATCCATGGCTGCAATGCTCACCTTTTATATGCAGCTGTCCCCTGCAGTACCTCTTTTTGGCCACAAGATGTCCTCAGTAGTCTGACTTAAATGACACCCAGAGTCACTCTGGCTGGTTAGGATCTCATCTGTATGATGCAGGACTGCTTTTTCGTCCTTCTAACAAGTTTTGGTGCACTGCAGTGCTTTATTCTGATTGGCAGAAGTGCACCTTGCCAGCAGATCTGTGGTTGGCACCATACTGCAGGTAAATCACACAGACGTCATGCTTTGCAGTGAGCAGACCTGCCATGTGAGGGAGCCGCTTGGCAGTGCACAGCACATCTCTGTTCCTGCACCGTCCTGGCTCCATAAATGTGAAGCCAGCCTAAGGTGGAACTGTTATTTCTGGCTGTCATGGCCATTTTTATTACCATGCAATGCACCTTTGAATTTGTTAGAACTCCACAAAGAGCCAATCACAACCTTTCCCCTCCTTGCATGGCTTAATAGTATTGTCTGTAGTGGCCCAGCTCCTCCATCCCTCACCTTCCTACATTTGAGGAGCAAGGGGGGCTGCTGATATCACATCCATGCCGGTGACACCCCAGCAGCAGTCCCTGGGTTTTTGGAGAATTTTATAGGTCAACAATGTGCAGGAAATATAAAATGCACAGATAATAAATGGCGACAGGTCCTCTTTTTAATGGACCCTTCTGATTGGTTAATGGGCTTGTTTACACATGTGTTGGGGATATTAGATTGTGAGCTCTTGTGACGGAGGGTGAGATGACTGTGGCCTTTGTACAGCACTATGCTATACGTCAGCGATATATAAAAATAAATCTCTTCCGGTGAAGGAAGGGGTTAACCTGCTCAGGTATGATGGGTGCAGCTCACACCTCCTCCCCTCCCCTGTGGTCACTGGGAGGTTCTTGGTGCAGAGAGGTGAGCTGGCAGGGGAGGAGGGGGTCACCCAGCTGAAGATTGGCTGCTGTGACATTGCTGGGCCTGGAGCTGCCTGCAGAGAGGAGAGGGCCCTGCATGACTCCCAGACACACACAAGGTGGGTGGTGTCAGAAAAAGAGGGAAGTAGCTGGGAGAAGTTTTTGGAGAGGCCCCAGACAGAATGACAGGGACTCTTACTGACTGTCAGCTGAGCTGCCAAGGACTGACAGCGTGTCCCTGATCCAGCACCATGCTGCTTCCTGCTCAGGGAGGAGGGGGGACAAAGTTTGCTGGAAAATGTACGGAACAAGCCGGTAATCCCAGCAGGCCGGCCCTGCGCTGAGAGTAGAGCTCTGCACATTCACCCAGTGTTTACAGATGATTCACTGCAGTGCCAACGTGTGCAGGGTCTACAGAGGACACATGAATGGCTGCTGACAGGCCCAGCCTGGGTAAGATTCATTTAATGTTTTCCAAGACTACTGGGCTGAGTGACCCCGGGGGGTAATGGTGGCCATACACGTATCAAGTCATCATTACAATACAATGTATCGGAAACGTATTTATTCTGTATTGTGATTGGTTGTCTGTTGTGCAGATACTCGTAAGATCAATCAGAAGTGATCAAAACATTCCCCTGTGTCTGGTCTATGATTTGTATTAATTTCATTGATTGCATCGATTGGTCATATTGATACGTGTGTGGCCACCTTGCTGTTCATGGGGTGGATATCCAATATTGTGAGTAAGTTAACCCCCCTCTTCTTGGTGCCCAATCCTAACCTATTTCTTCCTGGTGCCAATACCTGTACCCTTCCTATCTGGCATATAACCCGAACCTCCTTGCCCTACTGCCTGTCCATAACCCTCTTACTTGGTGCCTAACCTTAACTTTACCTTCCTGGTGTCTAGCCGCCCTTCCCCATTTTCTCCCACCTGGTACCTAACTTACCCAAATTGTGGCCTAACCCTTTGCCACCTGGCATGTAACCCTAACCTTAATTCCCCAGTACCAACCCTAACACTTTACCATGGCCTAACCTTAACCTTTTTCTTCTTGTGCCTAGCTGTAATCACCCCCTCTTCCCCAATTCCCCCCACCTGGTACCTAACACCCTATCTATTGTCTAATTCTTTCTACCTGGCATTTAAACCTTGCCCCAGTGCCTGACCATAACCCTCCTACCTAGTGCCTAAACCTAACCATAGATTGTAAGTTCTTCGGGGCAGGGTTCTCTCCTGTATCACTGTCTGTATTAGTCTGTCATTTGCAATCCCAATTTAATGTACAGCACTGCGTAATATGTTGGCGCTATATAAATCCTGTTTATTAATAATAATAATAATAATAATAATAATAATAATATCTTTTTCCTTTCTGGTGCCTAGCCGTAACCGCCGCCCTTCCCCAATTTCCCCCACCTGGTGCCTAACTCACCCTAATGGGTGCTTAATTCCTTCTACCTGGCATGTAACCCTGATCTCCTTGCCCCAGTGCCTGACCTTATCCCTCCTACCTAGTGCCTAACCTTTTTATACCTGGCACCTAGCCTCACCCCCCTCCCTCCATACCTGGCACCCAACTCACCGTAACTGTTGCCTAACCCTTACCGATTTCTACCTGGTATGCAACCATAACCCTCCTACCTAGTGCCTAACCTTACCTTTTTCCTTTGCGGTGACTAGCCCTAACCCCCCTGCCGTCTGTTACCTATCTCATCCTGCTTGTTGCCTAACCCTTACCCCTTCCTACCTGTTACCAAACTTCCTGACTCCCATGCCTAACTCTAACCTTATGCCTAACCTTAACTATTATCTTCTGGTGCCTAGCTTCAGGTTACCCAGAGATAGTCAAAACCTGTACCAAGAGAAAGAGGTACAAGGGTGCTATTGCTGAAAATGCTAGTTGCCTGGCTGTCCCTGGAAAGTCAGACTTGAAGCTGATCTAAGGCTCCACTGAAATGTTATACCAGACAGGGCTTTATTATAGAAAAGGACCGGTGATGTCCCTTCTGCAATAAAACATACTTACCTGCCTGATCTCTATCTTCTGCCAATAACGCTATGCTGTGCGTGTGGAGCTCAATGTAGGAAGCTGGAATACCCAATACCTGAGGCTGCAGGGACTGAATGAACTCCCATGCCAACTCTTGGCCCGGCCAATCAAGGTGCCCCAAAACCCAACTCCAGGGTTAAGATGGCAGCGCCCGTGTTTGAATAAGGTCATGTGAGTACAATTAAATATTGTGATCAGGCAGGAAAAGTTATTTTATTGCAGAAGAGATATCGGCTGCAATAAATGATCTAATCCAATCAGCAGACACAGGGCCTCAGGCTTTTAATGTTTTAATGCTTTTTTTTTTTTTTAATGAATAAACGGGCAGATCCAAAATTTGCTGTAATCAGAAAATAAAAATCGTCCAAGGAACTAAGGCTGAATTACTATTGAAGTTCAGAATTCACATACAATAAATTGTTTGAATGTTCACTTTCCTTAGCCAATCAGATGAAAAGCAAATTTCTGTTCACTTTGAATACCCAATGAAATCAATAAACCGGAGTTCTCATGTGGTTGGATAATTGATAAAAAATATTCACACAATTTTTAATCACAATCTTTTAAATTCACTTTGGTATTTCTTAGCACATTCGTTCAATCTCTTAATCTGTTCTCGGACATTCATATATTTAAGTGACAGTTGATACAAGTTGGGCCGGGACAACCAATGAGTCTTCGTGGAGAACAATTGATTATTTTTGTTCAGTTTTGCTGTAATGATTAAATTCCTTCACCCATCTATAAGGCGTTACCTGGCACTGTGTTGCCTAATAAAAGCAGTGGCACCAGCCCTTAATATGAATGCTGCCTTGTGTCTATTGGGAGCATTGGGACCATTATTATTATTATTATTATTATTATTATTAATAAACATGATTTATATAGCGCCAACATATTACACAGCGCTGTACATTAAATAGGACCATGCTACATGATGGTCTCGTGATGCTTTATGCAGCTGCAGCAGACCGTGGTGGAGTATCAGCTGGGATGAGCTGTGGGACTCCTGTGCCCGGTTTCTGTAGACTAACACGTATGATCTTGTAAATCACAATAACTTGGGTTGGCTTGTATTGCATGATCACATAGTTATGTACATGTGCCCCACAGGCTAGAATGACGCACATGCTAACATACTTCACACTTCCATTGATCTCTATGGTGCTCAGAGATTTGTATAGAGCAACCATACTAAACCAGCAGTTTCTTGAACTGCGGCTGACTGGCTGCCAATGTGATTGGTAAGTTTGGATTTGGGGCAAAGCTGACCGCATGACTTATTTTTAGCTGCTATGGTGGCATTCTTGAATTCTTCCTACTGACCTTTAATGAAAGAAGCATTCTTCCCAATGACTTCCAATGAATAAAGCATTTGTGAGCATTGAGCCTAATATGAGTTTTGTGGCAAAAAAACAATTTTGCAAAATGTGGCAGACTCTGCAAAGTAGTAACCGAGATTCATTCCCAAGCCTGAAATAAAGAACCTAA
Organism: Pyxicephalus adspersus; assembly: GCF_032062135.1. Lineage (NCBI taxonomy): Eukaryota > Metazoa > Chordata > Amphibia > Anura > Pyxicephalidae > Pyxicephalus > Pyxicephalus adspersus. Next base: position 10,426,285 of record NC_092871.1, read on the forward strand.
AATAAAGCATCATAGATTCATGTGAACCCATGTAAGGTTAAGAAGCAATATACTACTCCTACATGGCTAACCAGCAACCAATAGAAGCTCTAAATCACAACACAAAGCTGATGCCTACATACCTAGTTATGGAGCCCCAGAATGGTTCAGTATTTTTTTTTCTTTTGCTTTCCATGACAAATCTGAAGGCCTGAAAGAAAAATGTTCTGCTGGTGGGGCAACTAATAAAGTAAACCTGTCATTTTACCCCCTCAACCCATCAATGTTCAACTGTCCATGGGGAATTTACCAACCTGAAGTTGGTTCCAATAACCCTGCCACTGGCTTACCGTTAGTCCTTGCTTGGTCCACTTTTGGCAGATCCACAGCAAATTGGGAAAATATGACACCGACTTAGAGCCATTTTTAGAAGACCACAGCATGATAAGCCAAGGTTATCTGACCTCTTCTTGTAAAACTATTAGGAGGCCAGCAGTTTGAAGGTGGCCTAATGCTTTGTTGGGCCTCCCAAGTGATGGAGGAGGCAATTGATCAACAAGAATATGTGAGAGGTGACCAGGGATGCAGCCCTGGTTTTTTACAAAAGAAGCTGAGCTCTGCATATAACTTCAGCTGCCTGTATGCTTAGGTCAGTGTCTTATGCAGCTTTTATTTATGTAGCATTTTATAGAAGCAATGGGCACCTTCAAATTTATCTAATTGATGATTTACCTAAATTGAAAATGTTGTTTCTTTTTTTTTTTCCTAACATTCTGCATCTGTAATTTCTTTTATTCCAGCCATGTCAGATCTGTGCCGCCTTTGTGCCACTCCTCTCCGGGGGTCACGGCGAAAATGGCTGTTTGGTGGCTCTGGGACCCTACCTACTTTATTCTCTCAAGTTGTTGGGACCGCTGTCCAACGTAGCCCACCTGGAACAAATTCCAAATCTAGTAAAGGCCGGGGTCAACCAGAAGATGCCGAGTTTCTGTGTGGAAAATGCTGCCACACACTCAACGTCTACCACCGGTACGACATGGTGATGTCACGAATGAAAGAGCTCTTTGAGCATAGGTCAACTCGCCTTATAACTGAGCGGGAGAAGCTTTCATTTACTCTACGGACCATCCATGCCAGAGGTTGGGGCTTACCTCTTCCTGAATATCATGGGCACAACCAAGAACGCAATTTGTATGGCTATCGTGGTTCTTACAATGATCTTCGATCACCTGGTTACCAAAAATCTCGAAATAATTCCCTTTCTCCGGGGTACCAGAATTCATTCCCCAACTCGCCGTTCCCAGATCGCCCAAACTCCTTCCATGGTTCCTTCAATTCCCTGTCCTCAGGAGGCCACTCAAAGTCTTATCAGGAACTTCTGGAACAAGACCGCTCACGTTGGGAACATGAAAGTTGGTGGGATGCCAACTCTGCTGGCTGCTCACGTTGCGTCAAGGGGCACAAGTGCCATTCCTGCTCATCCTGGAGGGTCTCTGATGCTAACTACGAGTCTGTCTGTACTGTACCAAGAAAAAAGAAACATCACAGAGGATCGGATAGTGGCAGCTCAGGTCTCCAGAGGAGTAAATCTCTAGGCAGCTTTGATGGTAGCAGCACCAAGGGGTCCCTGTCTTCATTGTCAGCCACCTCTTTGGACTCCCTGTACTTTGTGGGGGAAGAAGAACCTGGGGTCTTCTGGGAACGAGAATCACCTTACCCATCATCTCCAACAGCATCTCTACACTCTCCCAGGCCCGTGGTGGAAGTTCTGAAAAGCTTGATGGAGATTAAATACAGCCCAGTTAAGACACCAACACGATGCAAAATACCAATCCGAGGCCAGCAGAGAACAAGAGCAGAATATGTGGACAAACAGATCCAAAAAGGATCAGAGGAGCCAGTGGTGGAAGGAATGGGAGAAGATTGGGATGCCTTTATGGGGATTGGGTCTGAGGTAAGATGTTGTATTTGTCTTGTCCTCTTTATTTATAAGATAATATGTAGTATACCAGGGCTAATTCTTTAGGTAATGCTGGCTACGTGACTTCATTACCAGCAAATCAGTAGGTCTGACTTGTTCCAGGTAATTACTGAGGTTGGAGAAAGTTGGGCTTTAACCTATAAAAATTTAGGATGTCTGATTATTAAAGAATTTTGTGTATAAAGTGAATCTAGAGCGGAGGTACAGAGACTGCCATCACTGACCCAATATTATCACAATTCTTGATCCCTGGCTCGTTCTTCTTTCCTGATCTGCATGCCTTTTTCATTGTCTTAAAGAGTTAAAGCAAGAGACATTCTGAGTCTATTCTCAATATTCAGACCATCCAAACCTGTTGCTGGAACTGGATAATTTGTTTTTTTTTGTTTTTTTTAAAAGGAGTTCGAGCTTTATCATTCCCCATAGCACAACTTGTAAGGGGTGAAGGATAAAGGTAAAGGCTAATGAATGAGTTTGTCAAAAGTAATCAGCTGGTTATATAGTTGTAGTGTAGTTTGAACATATCATATTTAATAAATCAGTCTGATACAGCAAATGGTTAGAACCAGTGATAGTTGCATGTACTTTGTCAAACAATAGTAGTTACATAGTATCAATTTATAAATACTATGTGACCAGGGTTTATGGTTTTACTAGTCAGATTTTTCTCCTAGATTAATCTAGGGATCAAGTAAAGGAGGTCTCTAATCACAACGCGTTTCGCTCATTGGGCTTCTTCATGGGTAGGAACCAGTATAGACAGTGTGCTGTGGGAGGATGCTTATTAGACTATGAGAATATCAGGATATCTCCTGACCAGGTAGGTCAAGAAAAGTCCCTTAGATGAGTTTGGAAAGGTCCCTTTTAAGCAGCAGTGGGAGGGGGGCTTGAAAAGGCAACTTGTTCAAACCACAGCCCACAACTATATAACCACCTTTTTACTGTTGACAAACACATTCATTGGCCTAAAAACCCTCTATCCTTCTCTCCTTACAAGTTGTGTTCTCTACTAAGGGAGCAGCCATTCTAAGATGGAATAAAGGAAATACCATATCCTACCTAAATCACTCATTCCCCATAGTAGCCAATCTTGGGTTTCTTTTTCTGTTCATTGGGAATAGAAGTGAAGGTTCTTTATAAGCAACAGCCTCTGTTCTGAGCTACAGATTTTGTTAGTTTACATGGTCTACATTCATTATTTTTTGTCTCCTAGTTGTGTACTATTTTATATTACTAATGTTGTAAATAATATATTATTGTTGTCACAGTTTGTTGATTTTACTCATTGTTAGTCACTCATAGTACAACTTAATTCTTTGCAAAAATCATTTTTCTTTTATGATTTGTACTTTATCACTGATACCTTGGGGCTCTATCAGGACCCTTAGATGTTATGGAGGCAGTCTGCTTTATGCATTGGCCCTGCTCTCCGAGAATCTCCTGTGTGCCGTGAGAAGATTATGGCTTGTGTTAAGCAACACTTCTGGGATTTGCTTAATCCTTAAGAATGGCTTTAACAAATAAAAAAAACCCAACACACAGCCGCCTGCTTGATGGATGTGATTTAGGAGCTTTGTCCCTGGAAACCATATCCTCTTTCTGGTATTTTGTTTACATAGCAGGACTATGTTTAGTTTTCTTAAAATTTGTGTTGCTAAATAGTGATCGGGATCACCAGTTGAGCTTCCCAGGCCTCATATACAAGCAAGATGTGGAAAGGATTGTCCTTACGCCCATTTGCCAAAACTTGGCTATCTTAAGTGAGGCCAAACTTTCAAAAAGTTGCATAAGATAAGTAAAATATGTGTTTGGACTGTGCAAAATGGCTGCCAGTGTTCTAAGTCTACATTAGAAGCCTCAAATTGAACCTTTTACAATAGTGTAGGTCTAAACTTGTCAATAAGAACCTTGTGTATGTTTATATTTACTGTGGTTGAAGTGGAAACTAAAGTTTTCCAACTGGGACATTTTTTGATCTATAGACATTTGATGTCAGTAGAATGTGTGAATTTTAGCTTCACTGTGTAAAATGGCCACCGGTGTTCATAGTGCACGTAGGAAGCCTGAAAGAATAGCTTTCCCATTAACGTAGGCCTAAACTCTATCAAGGAGAGCCTTATGGTGTAGTGAAGGCCAAATACCCACTAGAGAGAGGCTTATGGAGCGGTGTAGGCCTAAATACTGTGAGAGAGAGAGACCTTTAAGGCCCAGTAGGCCTAAAGTTTGCTGGTTCGAGTTCAATGGAGCAATGTAAACCTACAATGTTTCAACATGAGAACTATGCAGAAAAGAATTGTAGTAAAGTTGTCACCAAATGAAAGCTACTGGAATAATGTAGGCCTATAACTTGTCAAGGAGAACCTCAGGGTGACCAATGAAAATCTTCCAGTGGGGACACTTGTTCTCACTAAAGACATTTGATGCATTAATTTAGAAGGGATTTTAGCTTCATTGTGTAAAGTGGCCATCGGTGTCTACAGTCCATGTAGAAGCTCAAATGGATGTTTATTGTATATTGTAAACCTAAACTTGTCATGGAGAGCCTTATAGTGTGTTGTAGGCCAAATACCTACTAGAGAGAGGCCTATGGAGCAGTGAAGGCCCAAATCCTGCCAGAATAAACTATAAACAATAGAATTGTAACAAATTCACCCTCCTAATTGAGGCTTCGGGATTGGTATAGGCCTAAACTCGCTGAAAAGAATGTATGTTGAAGTGTAGGCCTAAAACCTATTAGGGAGGGGTGTATGGCGTGGTGTCGACCTAAAACGGGGAGACTGAGGCATATAGACCAATGGAGGCCTAAATCCTACCAGAGAGAGGCTTATGGGGCACAGAAAGCCTAAAGTATGCCGGTGAGTGGCCATGTGGGGCAGTCTATGGACCATGTAATTGTAGTTATGTGGCCCTCAAATTGAGGTCACTGGAATAGTATAGGCGTAAAACTTGTAAAAGAGAGGCTTTTGGAGCAGTGTAGGCCTAAAGATTTTCTATATGTAAACCGTGATTAAAGTAACTGCAATAAAATCTCCTACAAAATGATTTTTTATTTTCTCACATGCTGTAAACATCATAAAGCTTAGTTACTGTGCCCAGTTCTTCGGCTATTAAAATAATTACAAGGTGTTCCAAAGCCATTTACATAGTGAAGATGCTTTCAACATGTTGGTGGCGAACCCTTTTATGAAAAATGTAGCTCAAACTGTGAGAAACCAGATCAAAATGACACAGACCCTGCAAACAACATAGAGACGTGTCCACTGAAGTCCACAAACTGGTGGTGGATCCAGCTCGGCATCATACTCTGCCATGTATAAATATCTGCTTTGTGTGGACTCTGAATCTTTTTACATAGGTTTAAAAAAGACAAAAAGTCCATCAAGTTCAACCCCTAGGGAAATAAACATCCCAGATATAAAACCCTATAAGACATAGTTGGTCCAGAGGAAGGCAAAAAAAAACCCAACAGTCACTGTTCTTTACTTTACTTTAAATCCTTAATCCCCAGTTATATTCTGTGCTTCTAGAAATCATCCAGCTTTTTCTTAAAGCAATCTATAGTAGTTGCTAAAACTACTTCCTGAGGGAGCCGATTCCACATTTTCACAGACCTTACAGTGAAGAATCCCTTCCTTATCCGGAACTTAAACTTCTTTTCCTCCAGACGTAAAGAGTGCCATCTTGTTCTTTGTAATGACCTTAAAGTAAATAACTGTGAAACAAATTCTATATATGGACCATTTACATATCTATATATTATAATATTTTTCTTTCAGGCGTGTAGAACGCAAGTCTCTGGTTTCCATCGTATCCGGGACTCATTAAATTGGCTCCAGACCCAGCTAAAGGCTGCTGAAAATGGTGGAACCCTGCCAAGTCACCAGGTAATGCCAATTACTACTAAAAGTCTACTAAAGAAATGACAATATTGAGTGTTTTAGGTTGTGATGACAAATAGATGCCCCTGCACACACACCCACACACAGAACAAAACTCCGATTGGATTGTCCAGACTAAACAATACAAAAGTTTCCCCAGCATGCTTTTAAACTAGATGGCACAAATCTACTAATTTTGTTTCAACTAGGTTCTTGTTGCTTACTCTTGCAAATACATGTGAAGCCACACTGCCAAGTTGCTACACCTTTGATAGGTGCGGTCCTTAACTTTAAACTTTTTTTTGAGTTCCCAACATAGGACAATATAGCAATAGGCAATTATTATTATTGTTAAACAGGATTTATATATCGCCAACATATTACGCGGCGCTGTACATTTATTAGGGGTTGCAAATGACAGACTAATACAGACCGTGATACAGAAGGGGAGGACCGTGCCCCGAAGAGCTTACAATCTAGGAGGTGGGGGAAGTAACACACAATAGGAAGGGGAGATATGTAGTGATGGTTTTAAAGGACAGAAGAAGATGGGTAGGCAAGTGTGAAAAAATGGGTTTTGAGTGCTCTTTTAAATGAGCAGAAAGTAGAAGCAAGCCGGATAGGATGAGCTTACAATCTAGTAGGTGGGGGAATTAATACACAAATAGGAGGGGAGATATGTAGTGGTGGGAAGCAGTGACGGTTTCAAAAGACAGAAGAAGATGGGTAGGTAAGGTTGAAGTGTTGGGTTTTGAGCGCTCTTTTAAATGTGCAGAAAGTAGGAACAAGCTGAATAGGAC